>NC_088296.1:4401455-4499232 GCF_032854445.1 Liolophura sinensis | reverse complement strand
GAAAGTTCAACAGTATCTTGCCAAAAGTTCAGTGGTTCATCCTGCAATCCGCCCCCCTCTCCCCTCCCCCCCCCCCCCCCCCACACCAATCATTAAAACTGACATCTTATTTCAAAGTCATTTTTGTCTTCAAAATTAGTCAGATTTTACACCTAAATTTTTTGGCCTTCAAAACTTGACCTTTCTTTTAAATGGGTGTAAATTGGCATTCGAACATGCCTTCCTTTATATACTATCCAAAAAAAGAAACGCATAACCCGGTTTTTTGCGGAGGTGATGCAGTCTTTTCAATTATGCATAACTAAATAAGAATTGCTATTCTGCAAATATTTTTTACACAGATTAAAGAAGGGTCCATATCTAGACAACAAGGCCATCAACCTGAGGTAAGACACTCACAATGAGTCTCCCACTTGAGTGGAATGTCAGTATCTGTTGTGACCACCACGGGCACGAATAGCAGTTCTGACACGCCTTGTCATGGACTGGATGAGACGCTGGATAGAGGCCTGGGGAATGTTCTGCCACTCCTCCTGCAAACATGCAACTTGCTCTTGAAGCGTTTGGGGTTGAGGTTGACGTTGGCGTAGACGTCGATCAAGTTCATCCCACAGATGCTCAATTGGGTTAAGATCCGGGGAACGGGACGGCCAGGGTAGGACATTTACATTGTTTTCGGCGAGGAAGTCCCTTGTGACACGTGCCATGTGCGGTCTGGCGTTGTCCTGCTGGAACAACTCCCGCTGAACGTCAATGACAGGTAAGAGGTGTGGCTTCAGGATGGTGTCTCGGTAGCGTACGGCCGTAAGATTTCCCTGAACGTGGACAAGATTTGTACGACCAGTATACGATATTGCTGCCCACATCATCACACTCCCTCCACCAAATCTGTCCACTTGGCGTACGCAGTTAGGGGCATAACGTTCGTGAGCATGTCTGTAAACCCGGTTTCTACCATCACGTCTCTGCAATAGGAATCTGGACTCATCACTGAACCAAATGCGTCGCCAGTTGCGTAGATTCCATGCAGTCACGTTGTTACACCATCGGAGGCGATTGGCGCGATGGTGAGGACGCAGCACGATCCCAACATAGGCCTCCTGGCTCTCAGTCCATGTTCCCTCAGCCTGTTCCGCACTGTCTGACCGGATATCCTCCTCAGTCCCGGTATGCTGGCTGCTGTGCTTTCAGCTGTAGCACAACGGTCACGCAAATGGAGGACCCTTATGCAGCGATCTTGGGCTGCTGTAGTGACACGTGGTCGACCTGAACGCCGACGGTCATTTGTTGTCCCAGTATTGTTGTAGCGGGCAGCAAGCCGTGAAATCGTGCTCTGGCTGACGTGTAGACGCCTAGAAATAGACGATTGGAACTCTCCAGCTTGAAGTCTTCCAATGGCAATATTTCTTGTGACAGTGTCAAGACGTGGCATGTTTGAATCAGCTTGAAAACACCACTTGAAAGACGCCGATTTCCGGCTCGAAGTTGCGGTTTTATAGTCACACACTGCCATGCTTTCCAGTGTGGTGCTGTATTTTTTACTTCTTCCAAAAACGGCCTCCAAACTCAACATTTTCAACCAAGAAATGTTTTGAGGAATAAAATGTGTGCTAACTGTGACTATTAACAATATTAAAACACATTTTTGCTCATGAAATGAAGACAAAAATGTATTTATTTCAATTTAAAATAAAACAAAACACCTATGCGTTTCTTTTTTTGGATAGTATAGTTAACATAGGGCAACAATGAAAGACTCAAACAGCTACTATACACAACATAGATGAAATGATTTCATTATACGATAATGGCATAAACTAATACGACCAGACCTTTTTCTTTTCCTCGTACGTATAAATCATTATGTTTAATCACCTTCATACATTCATCCCACCACCTGTGATTTTGCTGTAAACAGATTTTGTAACTAACACAAGAAATAATATGTGAATGATTGATTTGACACATCTCTTGTCGGAAATTCACAAAATGTGATTAGCATGACCTAGAGGGACAACAAATGGTTGCTTTGTGTCTAAGTTCAGGTAGTTAAGTGAAAAGTTTATTCCGTTTTTAATGTTCTAGCCCATGCCATTGTCTTAGAAGATGATCAGACAGAATTTGAAAGGACTTGATTAGTGCATACGTGTAGTTTGGATACGTCCTAAGTCTCTATACATTCGGAGGGTTAGCTCCGTAGGTTGGTTGCTGTGCTGTCTAAAAGATGGATAAAGATTGAGTCGTGTACAAATCTGTTCACATATTGCCGACTGTCACATGTGCACAGAGCGTGTTTTTAGGCTTGCCTTTAACTTTATTGAACTGTCTGCAGTTTTTCATTTCAGTGAGGTAATTTCCTGCAGCGAACCCGAACGGAGTCACTGCTTCGCTTCTCGGTCAGCACTGGGAAGCTAGAGCAAGGGAACATGAATGGTTGGCCCGGTGTCAGTATAATGTGACCGATTGATGGTGTCATCTCTGGTGTGTTCTGCATGATACTTCCGTGGTGACAGTACTTCGGCGGTATGGACTCGCCCTACCACAAGAAGACACAATGTATGTACACACAGCTAGTGATTCCTCTAACAGAACCACTGACACTGTGAATGTGACCCTCCCACAAAGAGTGCAGTTGACACAACAGCCAAGCTTTATATGCCTATTTTGGTTTGGCCTAATTCGTTCGGCCACTCACCGTAAATAAATCAAGTTTTCTACTTTAGCTGTCCGTGAGTGGGTCCTCCGTGGCCTAATGGTGAGTGTCTTATTGCGTCTACGATCACCCAGGAGTCTCCCATAAATGAAGTCGATTTGAGTTCGAGTCCAGCTTATCCTGGCTTCCTGTCTGCTTGTGCGTGGGAAGGTCTTTCAGCAACGTGCGGATGGTCGTGGGTTTCCCCCGGGCTCTGCTTAGTTTCCTACCACCACAGAGCGTGTAGGAGTAATTTTCTTGAGCACGGCGCAAAAACCCCAATAAAATAAGTAAATTTTGTTTGAGAGTTCAGTTTACTCTCTTTATGATGGTTCTAGCCACAGTTTTGTAGGTAATTCAAGTTAGACTCACTGAAATAAACAGCGCGTTTTTATTTATAAGTTTTATTTTTTAAATAAAGGGTAACTATTATAATAGAGAATGGCTAGGGAAGTTGCGTGTTTGAATCCAGCTCTCACAGTTATGGCTGTATAATAGGGAATGCCTAGGGAAGTTGCGTGTTTGAATCCAGCTCTCACAGTTATGGCTGTATAATAGGGAATGCCTAGGGAAATTGCGTGTTTAAATCCAGCTCTCACAGTTATGGCTGTATAATAGGGAATGCCTAGGGAAGTTTGCGTGTTTAAATCCAAATCTCACAGTTATGGCTGTATAATAGGGAATGCCTAGGGAAGTTGCGTGTTTAAATCCAGCTCTCACAGTTATGGCTGTATAATAGGGAATGCCTAGGGAAGTTGCGTGTTTAAATCCAGCTCTCAAAGTTATGCTGTATTATAGGGAAAGCCTAGGGAAGTTCCGCGTTTGAATCCAGCTCTCACAGTTATGGCTGTATTATAGGGAAAGCCTAGGGAAGTTCCGCGTTTGAATCCAGCTCTCACAGTTATGGCTGAGGCTTCAGGCCAGGTAGCTATCAGGTAGATTTTGACATGAGGCCATACTTCCAGCTGTGATATTCCCGTCTGTGATCTCCTCGATTGAACGTATTATCTCAACCTAGGTGTCAGAATTAAAAATTAACAACAGGAAAACATTGTATAAGAGCACGTTATGCGTTCGCTATCAACAAGTTTCAATCTAATCCACTGATACTAATCCGTGGATCCTGATAAACACTTAATCTCGGACAGGTGTTCGTTTTGTGCCCTGTTTACCACACGCTTTGATGTTGTCAGGTATTAATGTGTTAGAAGGAGTTAAACACAAGTTAGCCGCTTTGCTTACAAAGAAATGCGCACTACATGGCAGCTGTTATCCAGTTTAGTTGGCATTCATTCAGTGGTACTGAATACAAAGGACTAGCAAGCGGTCAGAGAGATTTGTAAAGCCACACTTGAACGGAGATCAACGGTAAGTCTTGGAGGTCACCAGGCCAATCTTGTGTGAGATTGACAAATATGCTAATGGATGACAGTAACAATAAATCTGTAACAGTACACAGACAGCGGGTCAGTCAGCCAGCTTACCTTTGTTCCTGTCATATCGGACAACAGGATCATATCACAGAGCACTTACTCGGCACATCGAGCTCCTGAATCAAGCCGCTCAATCGTCTCATCGCTCAATTGCCACGTCGCTCAATTGCCACATCGCTGAATCGTCAAAGCGCTGAATCGTCAAAGCGCTGAATGACCATATCGCTGAATGACCAAAACGCCGCATTTCCATATTGCTTATTACCACTACACTGAACTGCTACATCACTGTCTTCCCACATTCAGCTCGTGGGCTAACACCTGAATAGCCTTTTTACATATACTCGGCCACATCATTGCCTGGAACGGTCGAGCTCTTTGGTCATATCGCCAATTTGCCAACTTCATTGGTTTGCCACGTTCATCAACGCGACCACATCACTGGTTGGCCACATCAAGCTTCTCGGTAATTTCACAAGCTTACCATTCAAGGTTCCGTTATTTTGCCGTACAAGGCATCAGCGACTTGCCACGTAAGGTACCTCGGTCATAATGGCAGCCTCTGGATCATCTGCAGCATTGATCAAAGACTCCACCTTCGTAAGTCTCTCTGCACGTCCTTCGCGGAATACTAGACACTAGAAAGCAGACAACTGCCAGTAAACATATTGTTAACTGAATTTAGTCAGATATCATATCAGTTTTCATTAGTGCTATTGTGTGTATCCGCTTTATTTATACAGAGAGGTTTGAGAGTTTCTTTTTTGCTAAAATCGGAGTTAATTGATGCAAATCCTGACTGTATTATTGTCCTTCAGCACTTCAGCAACTTGCAAATGGTCATGGGTTTCCCCCGGGCTCGCCCAGTTTCCTGTCATAATGATGCTGGCCGCCATCGTATGAGTGAAAAATTCTTGTGTAAGGCGTAAAACACCAATGAATATATATATATATATATATATATATATATATATATATATATATATATATATATATATATATATATATATATATATATATATATATATATATATATATATATATATATTGCGATGAAATTAATGCCAAAATTGGCTTGTACCAGTTTGTAATGACTAAAGATGTACGCTCTATGACAGTAAGTGGCGATGTTTGACAAAACCCTACCTCCCCTGCTAGATATTATGTCTTTTATTGCAGCTTGTGTAAAAACTATTTCATTTCATAATATATGCACAGATTTTTTACTGAAATTATTTTAATTATAATAGATACTTTTGTGCCCTTTGTCCACGACAGGATATCACAGAACGTGAAAAAGACAGTGAGTAGATTTTGTTTGTTTATGTATTGACCTAACTTATTAACAAACAGTAAAAATTTAGGTTTCGAAACGAACCAACATGAGGAGTTTCAAAAATTAAATTTACCCTTGAATTCCGTAAACACTGTTCTCCAAAAAAGAAGAATAAAACATTTTAAGCGTGACTCCTTGTATATTAATAATTTATCTATTCATTAATTTTTTTATTGGTGTTTACACCGTACTCAGGAATATTTCATTTATACGACGGCGGCCAGCATTATGGTGGGTGGAAACCGGGCAGAGCTCGGGGGAAACCCACGGCCATCCCCAGGTTGCGGCAAGACCTTCCCACGTACGGCCGGAGAGGAAGCCAGCATGAGCTGGACTTGAACTTACAGCGACCGCATTGGTGAGAGACTGCTGGGTCATTACGCTGCTCTAGCGCGCTAACCAACTGAGCCATTGAGGCGCCTATTAATAATCAAGTAGAAGTATTCTGTCGTGTGTTACAATAATTAAGTAGAAGTATTCTGTCGTGTGTTAAAGAATACCATGATATAGTTTATGAGAAAAACACCTTTGGTCGATGTCAATTTTAATTGTGTAAAACCAACATCACTGTAAGGAATAGTATGTAGCGAAAGGGGTGGCGTACATTTTCCCCCTTGCTAACATGTGTCAGTTCAACCAGTTCTTTGAATTATAAATTATATACCCGGGCCACGCGGGGTATATATATAACCATGCACAAAGTGACCATCCAGGGCTTACATACAAAAAAGTTAACTAAATGCATTAATTAAATGGGAATCAAAGGAACGACCACTGAAATCGAAATCCTCAACTAACTTTTCTTTATTTTTTTTTTTGGTTGGAGATTTATTTCGTGTGAGAAAAGGTAAAATTTTTTCCATTCTTTATTGACCAATTTAGGTGTCAACGATGTCACATTTTGACCTCTCAGGCAGCATATTTCATGTTGATATAGGTGGTATGTCCCTGGTTGAACCATAGACTAATACACTTCAAAAGTAGGTTTCTTCCAAAGTAGACGATAATAGTAAAACAGACTAGATTTCGTGTCATAGGTATCCAGCATTATCATAACGCTCAATCAGTTTTAATACACTTAATACAGTCAACCAGAACCTGTAAATAATCACACGTAGTTTCTGGTACAGTTTGACTGCTCTTTTGAATAATGATTATTTACTCTCAAAAAATTAAACTAAATTAATTTTAACAGAAAGCTCGTTATCTGAGTGACGCTAGAATGCATTCTGTTGTGATAACATTATACAGTCCCATATTCAACAAAGTGTCATGTTAGTGTAGTAGAATATCTATGTTCAATTAAAAGAATATGTGTTTTATATTTAACAGAATAATGTCTTGCAATAAAAGAATACATTCTTGCATCACTCAGCAACTCTCACTTCAACGCTACATGCTCTGCAGTTGTCCAAAGCTAAGCTGCATGTTCCAACCGTAACGCCCAGCTTCGGTCATATAGACTTCCACGCGGACAATTTCACTAAAACAACTGGCTCGAACCCTACCTTATTTTTGCTATCCATCGATTCCCCTAAAACGCCCGAAATGTAATATGTGAAAACCAGCATTGCTAAACCATCTTTCAACAATAATGCAGCCGTTTAGACTTTGGATTCGGACAATTCAAATCAACGTCTGCCATATTTGGATTTTTTTCATCTTCTGTCAGGGTGGTGTGCCGCGAAAAAGAGACTGTTGGGTAGGATAAAATTTTCGCCTCCCATCACCTTACCTGAAGTTTAAAAAAAATCTGTCAAAGTAACAGAAAAGCTTTTTACACAACAGGTTTATCTGAATTTCCTGCCTATATAGCAAAATAATAACCCATCTCCTGTGCATGTGCGAAGGAAATATGGTGTTTGATAATCATTCACTGACATAAAATGAAATACCAATAAAACGAAATAAAATTAGAACGCTTTGACTTCGATGTGTTGTTTTTGCTGCAGTTATTGATAAAGCCTTTTCTCGGCTGGACCGTAATGGCGACAGGCGGATATCACGTGACGAACTCAAGGCTGGTATGATTCACCTCGGGGAGACGCCCACCAAAGCGAGGCTAGAGGAACTATTCGGGTCTATAGACGTAAACGGTAGGCTAATATTCTCTCTGAATAGAAACATTGTTGTTACTTTGTTTTCCGTTCGCAGCGATATGATTGAAAGTCCACCGGGGAGCGGCCTGTGGTCAAGTGATTAAAGGTGATTGCATTTCAATCGCTCGGGGACGTAGGTTCAAACCCAGGCGTAGGGAGGGAATTTCCCCGCTCTCACTGTTTGTGGAGTCTTGAAGACAATCGGCGGTGGACGAGGTTCATAGAGCCGTTTTTCCAGATAATCATTCTTGTCTTTCACAAGTATGGTGTGCATATCTGGCACTTGTACATCACATCTGGAAGAGTTTGTCTGTAATTTGCAAAAAGTCGATAGTTTACTCAGGTGTTCTCCACCCATAACGCAGAACGCCAACGTATAGGTGGTAAATTCTTGAGTATGGTGTTACACAAAAATCAAAGAAAACTAACTGAATAAGCTCTGCCAATAAACTCTAAACAGTCATTTATTCAGTTTAACTTTTCCGTCTTGGACATTCTAATAGAGAAAGCTGAATAAGAGAATTAATAACAAGGAGGTTACGTGTTGGCTGGCGTTTGTTTGTCTGTCTGTCTCTTTGTCTGTCTCTCTGTGTCTCTGTCTGTCTGCCCCTTTGTCTGTCTGCGTCTTTGTCGAACTCTCTCTCTACCTATCTGTGAGTGAGTGCTTGGGGTTGAACGTTTAACAGTTTTTCAGTCATATGACAATAAAGCAGTCCTTAGTGTGCATGTACGTGTAATATACCTTTTTGTTCCACTGCTCCTTTATCTAGTGCTGCTTCACTGAGACGTCTTACCAAAGGCAAGTAAGCCTTCCCGCCTGAGCCAGTATATTGGTACGAGTCAGGCAGTCGTTGCACTATCCCCTTCATGCTGAATGACTGCCCATGTTAAACGGTCTGATGTCAAAATTCTAACTCACAGACTGATGGACAAGACTGACCTTGGATCTACCGCTCCCGAAGCGGACGCTCTACCAACGGGACCGGCCTCTACCTGTCTGTCTTTATGGAAATAGTTATGGACGGAAAAACTTGACCTTGGAATAATTTCCACTTTGCTACATTTACATATGGATCTGGATTGTGTTTCTATTCTTTTTTCTTGTTCTGTCCTCAGCTAACGGCTACATTGACCAGGATGAGTTTAAAACGATGATGGCAGAGAGGTTCATTGAGGATAGGTTAAAGAAAACTTATACTCACATTGCCTTCAAGATGCTGGACAAAAACAACGACGGCTTTATCACACCTGAAGAAATTAATCAGGTTAGTGCGTTCTTATCTGTGCCCAAAACATCTACAACTTCAGACAAGTCATAATTGTTTTATGTGTTAATTTGATTGTTTCCTAACGCGATGAACAGGAGCATTCACGTATACCATGTCTGTTAGTTGTATTGGTGGATTAAAACTGAGTGTTCGGGTAAAACCACCGAAGTTTGTTCTACTAGTATGTTAAGGCGTCTCGGTTTTTCACCTGGCAGGTTGTGAATGATGTAGGACTTGACTTGCCGTCTGGCGGTATGGCTGAGATGCTGAGAGACGCAGACACTAACAATGACGGCAAAATTAACTACAAAGGTAAACCTACTGTTATATCGAGTGAATTTACTCCACTCATATTTACTGATTTATTTATTGATTTATTTAGTTAGCTGGTTAACCATTTGAATGGCATTCAACGCGGTATTTATTGCGTTGTTGTACTAAGATGGTCCTGTCGCCTTGATTCTCTAATCTATCGGAAAATTACGAGAGGGTAGCGTGGAAGCTTAGGATAACTTTGATGATTTATTAGACTTTTGCTTTACGTCGCTCTAGAATATGCTACTTATACGACAGTGGCCGTTATTATTTTGGGAGAAAACCGGGCAAAGTCCTTGGGAAACCCAGACCCTCAAAAGCTTACTGGCAGATCTTCCTGCTTACGGCCGGAAAGGAAACCAGCATTAGCTGGGCTGAGTTCGTCCAGCTCATACTGGCCACATGGGGGAAGGTTTGCCAGCAGCCTGCGGATGGTTGTGGGTTTCTCTCGAGCTCTGCCCGGCTTCATTCCACCGCAATGCTAGCCGCCGTCGTGTAAGTTAAACATTCTTGAGTACGACGTACAACACCAATCAAGTAAATAAATGAATAAATTAGCTGAGAGTTCAATAACCCACTGGTGGTAGACTTCTAAGCCAGCTGATCACTCGGACACCTCTTACTTAGGTGACCACTTTTTTTTCCATACTAAAGAATATCTCACTTATACGATGGCGGTCATATATGGACGAAACTAGCCCGGGACGAAATGAAATTTCGGAGATGAAAAGTTTTACAATTGTATTCCTTTCATGATTAGTCTATCCACGTCGAACATGGGAAGGTCAGGCAGCAACCTGCGGATGGTCGTGGGATTCCCCCGAGTTCCGTCCGGTTTCCTCCCACCATAATACTGGCTCTCGTCGTATAAGTGAAATATTCTTGAATACGGGATGACAACAATTCATTCTAAGTTAATGCTTTTACTGATTGGGCAAGGGATTGAGCTGACGACAGTGTGATCGCTGGCACCTAACAAGTGAAATACAGCCTATTGTCAATTTACCTCAGACAGGGATGTAAATGCTTAAATAGTAGCAAACTACACTGCCCTTAGCACCATGGTTTAAGTAGAATTAGGTACAAAAAATGCACTGATGGTAATTTCATTTTATTAGACGTCAGTGGTATAGAATTATTTAAAATGCTTTGTTGTCATCACATATAACATACACTGACATTAACGCTTACCTCTTTGTTTTCTGTCAGAGTTCTCTAAGGCGTTGTGGAGGGGGACATCCAGTAACAACCTGAATCCGTCATCCTCGTGAGACTGGTTTCGATAACAGAATTTCGAGACACTGCTTTGGGTTATTGGATTTCGTGACACTGGTGATACAGTATTACTGTAATAGGGCACAGTGGCGTGATACAGCATTGCTGTATATATGTACAGTGCCTTTATACTGTCTTACTGTAATTATGTACATTGCTAAGATGTTACGTATATATTACTGTAATTGTGTACATTGCTATGATATTGCATATATATTACTGTAATTATGTACATTGCTGTTATATTACATATATATTACTGTAATTATGTACATTGCTATGATATTACATATATATTACTGTGATTATGTACATTGTTATGATATTACATATATATTACCATGCCTATTTTTGTTAGACCTAATTCGATCGGCTACTCACCGTAGGTAACTCAAGCTTTCTTCTCTAACTGTCAGTGAAGGGGGGCCTCTGTGGTCTAGTAGTGAGCGTCTTATTGCAGCTACAACAACCGAGGAGTCTCTAACCAATGAAGTCGATCTGAGTTCGAGTCCAGCTTCTGGAAGGTTTGGGAAGGTTTGGCATCAAGATGCGGATGGTCGTGGGTTTCCTCAGGGTTCTGTTCTTTTTCCTACCACGACAGAGCATGTAAGAGTAATTTTCTTTTGTACGACGCAAGAATAAAAAAAAAATAAAAAAAAAAACAAAGAACAAAAAAAAAATAAATAAATAAAAAAAAAGCAATGAAATAAATAAATTTTATTTGGGAGTTCAGTTTACTCTCTTTATGATGGTCTTAGTCACAGTTTGTAGGTAATGTATCTTGGACTCACGAAAATGACAGCGCGTTTTCATTTATAAGGCTTTTTTTAAAAATAAAATTTAACTCTGTTATAATAATTCATAAAATTGATCTCCATACAAGTAACATACAATATTGCCCTTTCAACTTCCACATTATTTGCCTATACACATATATAGACAAAAAATGTGTGGACCGGACTTCTTTCGGTTCGCTCTCAGCTGGCCTCGTTTATAGGTAGGGGGATGTCTCGTGACAGCTCATACGCTCGTGGGGTGTTTGAATCTAGCTCTCGTAATTATGGCTAAGGCTTTCGGCCAGGTGGTTGCCGTCGTGACACAATTCTTTCAACTGTAATAATCCCATCTGTAATCTCCTGGACTGAACGTATTTTCTCAGCCCAGGTGTGGGAATTAAAAGTTAACAACGGGTAAACATGGCTTAAGAGCACGTAATGCGTTCGCTATCAACAAGTTTCAATCTAATCCACTAAGATTAATCCGTGAATCCTAATTAACACTTAATCTCGGACAGGTGTTCGTTTTGTGCCCTGTTTACCACACGCTTTGGTGTTGTCAGGTATTAATGTGTAAGAAAGAATTAAACACAAGTAAGCCGCTTCGCTTACAAAGAAAAACACACTACATGACAGCTGTTAACCAGTGCAAAATTATTGTAGGGAATATGTGTGAATACAAAACCGTTTAGTTGGCAATCATTCAGTGGTAGTGATTACAAGCAAGCGGTCAAAGAGATTTGTAAAGCACCACTTGAATGGAGGTTAACGGGTCAGTCATGAAGGTCAACAGGTCAGTCTTGTGTAGGACTGAAAAATTTGCTAATGGGTAACTGTAATAGTAACTGTGCTACAGTGGACAAAGAACCTTCGCCCTGTCATATCGAACAACACGGCCATAAAACAGAGGACTGACTTGGAACATTGAACTCCTGAATCAAGTCGTCCAACTGTCACATCTCTCAATTGCCTCATCGCTGAATCACCACAACGCTACATTGCCACATCGCTGAATCACCACAACGCTGCATTGCCACATCTCTGAATCGTCAAAGCGCTGCATTGCCACAGCGCTGAATCGTCAAAGCGCTGAACTGCCACATCTCTAAATCGTCAAAACGCTGAATTACCATATCGCTGAATGACCAAAACGCCGGATTGCCATATCGCTGAATCGTCAAAACGCTGAATTGCCATATTGCTTATTACCACTACACTCAACTGCTACATCACTGTCTTCCCACATCCAGCTCGTGGGTCATTACCTGGATTGGCTTTTTACATATACTCGGCCACATCATTGCCTGGAACGGTCGAGCTCTTTGGTCATATCGCCAATTTGCCAACTTCATTGGTTTGCCACGTTCATCAACGCGACCACATCACTGATTGGCCACATCAAGCTTCTCGATAATTTCACAAGATTACCGATTTCACAAGGTTCCGTTATTTTGCCGTACAACGCATCAGCGACTTGCCACGTAAGGTACCTCGGTCATAATGGCAGCCTCTGGATCATCTGCAGCATTGATCAAAGACTCCACCTTCGTAAGTCTCTCTGCACGTCCTTCACGGAATACTAGACACTAGAAAGCAGACAACTGTCAGTAAACATATTGTTAACTGAATTTAGTCAGATATCATATCAGTTTTCATTAGTGCTATTGTGTGTATCTGCTTTATTTTTACAGAGAGGTTTGAGAGTTTTTTTTTTGCTAAAATCGGAGTTAATTGATGCAAATGAAGACTGTATCATTGTCCTTCAGCAGCTTGCGAATGGTCGTGGGTTTCCCCATGGCCTCGCCTAGTTTCCTGCCATTATGATGCTGGCCGCAGTCGTACAAGTGAAATATTATAAATATTTAATAATAAATAAATATACATACATGTATAAAACGTTTTATGGCAGGTGCAATGACCCAGGTGCCTCTTACCAATGCGTTCGCTGTGAGTTCAAGTTCAGCTCATGCTGACCTTCGGTCCGGCCGTACGTTGGAAGGTTTGTCAGCAACCTGCTGATCGTGTGTTTTCCCTGGGCTCTGCCTCTGTGGTAAAAGTGAAATATTCTTGTGTACGGCGTAAAACACCAATCACAAAAATAAATAATTTTTTTAAATAAACTTTTTTTCCGAAATTATTTTAAGTATGATAGACATTTTTTGTGTCCTTTCTCCATGACAGGATATCACAGAACGTGAAAAAGACAGTGAGTAGATTTTGTTTGTTTATGTATTGACCTAACTTATTAACAAACAGTACAAATTTAGGTTCCGAAACGAACCAATATGAGGAGTTTCAAAAATTCAATTTACCCTTGAATTCTGTAAACATTGTTCGCCTCCAAAAAATAAAAAAAGAAAGAATAAAAAAATTTAAGAGTCATTCTGTATTCCTATTTGTGTATTAATAACTAAGTAGAACTATTCTGTCGTATGTTTAATTAGACAATAGCAAAGTTTCTGAGAAGAACACTTTTGGTCGATGTCTCAATTTTAATTGTGTAAAACTACATGTAACATCACGATAAAGAATAGTATGTATGGAAGGGGGTGGGGATGCGGCAGTGTACATTGTCCCCTGGCTAACATGTATCAGTTCAACAAGTTCTTTGTATGTAATTATAATTTACATTATAAATTATGTAATTGTTAATTACATACACGGGCCACGCGGGATATATAAATGACCATTCACAAAGCTCGTTATCTGAGTGACGCTAGAATGCATTCTGTTAGGATAACATCATACTGTCCCATATTCAACAAAGTGTCATGTTAGTTTAATAGAATATCTATGTTCAATTAAAAGAATATGTGTTTTATATTTAACAAAATAATCTGTTGTAATAAAAGAATACATTCTTGCATCACTCAGCAACATTTACTTCATAGCTACAGGTTCCGCCATAGCCCAAAGCTTAACTGGACGTTCCTACCGTAATGCCCAGCTTCGGTCATAAAGATCGTTTAAACTTTTGATTCAGACAACTCAAATCAAAGTCTGCCATATTTAGATTTTTTTTCGTCTTCTGGAAAGGTGATCGGGCGCGAAAATTTTGTCCTACCCAACATTCTGTTTACAGGGCATGCAATTCTAAAAGAGAATGTTGCGTAGGGTAAAATGTTTGCGGGCCATCACCTTACCAGAAGTTGAAAAACCTGAGCGTTATGGTAGGAATGTCCAGCTTAGCTTTTGGCTAGTTCTGCCATCGTGGGTTTTACCCCGGCTCTGCCTGGTTTCCTCCCACAATAATTCTGGCCGCCGTCGTATTAGTGAAAAATTCTTCAGTACGGGGTAAAACACCAATCAAAAAAAAAAATAAATAAATAAAGATTACAGAGAGATTTTATACACAACATGTATATCTGAATGTTCTGCCTGTATAGCAAACAATATAACCCAACTCCTGTGCGCATATAAAGGAAATATGGTGTTTGATAATCGTTCGCTCACATAAAACGACCGGCCCTGATAGCACACTTGGTAAAGCGTCCACTTCCGGAGTGGTAGATCCAGGGTCATTCCAGGGTCGAGTCACACCTAAGACTTTAAAAGAGGAAGCTGTAACTCCCTGGCTTGGCGTTCATCATGAAGGGGATAATGCAACGGCTGGTTGACCTGTATCAGTATAATGGCTCGGGCGGGGCGTCTTACTTGCCTTTCGGTAAGGCGTACCAGTGAAGCAGCACTAGATAAAAGAGCGGTGGAAATCCTTCCTGCAACAACGAGGCACATTGCATGCACTCTGAGGATTCCTTCGTCGTCATATGACTTAAAAGTTGTTAAGTACGACGTTAAACCCCAAGCACTCACTCACTCTGATATGAAATGAAGCACCAATGAAACGAAATAAAATTAGAACGCTTTGACGTCGATGTTTTGTTTTCGCTGTTTTGTTTTCGCTGCAGTTATTGATAAAGCCTTTTCTCGGCTGGACCGTAATGGCGACGGGCGGATATCACGTGATGAACTCAAGGCTGGTATGATTCACCTAGGGGAGACGCCCACCAAAGCGAGGTTAGAGGAACTATTCGGGTCTATAGACTTAGACGGTAGGTTAATCTTTTCTCTGGATAGAAACATTGTTTTCCGTTGGCAACGATATGATTGAAAGTCTACCGGGGAGCGGTCTGTGGTCAAGTGATTAAACGTGATTGCATTTCAGTCGCTAGCAAGTGTAGGCTTAAACCCAGCCTTTGACAGGGAATCTGTGAATTTCCCCGCTCTCACTGTTTGTGGAGTCTTGAAGACAATCGGTGGTGGACGAGGTTCGTAGAGCCGTTTGTCCAGACCAACATTCTTGTCTTTCACCAGCATGGTGTGCATATCTGGCACTTGTACATCATACCTGGAAGAGTTTGTCTGTAATTTGCAAAAAGTCGATAGTTTACTCAGGTGTTCTCCACCCATAACGCAGAACGCCAACGTATAGGTGGTAAATTCTTAAGTATGGTGTTACACAACAATCAAAGAAAACTAACTAAATAAATTCTGCCAACAAACCCTAAATATTGATCCATTTAATTTAAATTTCCGGCCTTGAACATTCAAAAAGAGTACGCCGAATAACAAAATTAATACCAAGAAAGGTATGTGTTGGCTGGGTTTTGCTTAGCTGTTTGTCTGTCTCTACGTATGTCTCTCTGTCTCTCTTACAAGTAAGCTGCCCCTCCCGAGTTATTATGCTGATACGGGTCAACCAGTCGTTGCACTATCCCCTGAATGCTAAACGCTAAGCGAAGAAGCTACAACTTCTCTTTAAACTCTTAAGTGTGACCCGACCCATGATTGACCCTGGATCTGTCTGTCTGTCTTGTTGTCTGTCGGTCTTTTTGTCTATCTGTCTTTTTGTCTGTCTGTCTGTCTGTCTGTCTGCCTCTTTACATACTAGTATCTGCGTCTAGGATGAGCGTTTAACAATTTTGCAGTAATGTGACGAGGAAGGAGGCCTGAAAGTGCATGTACCTGTAATGTGCCTTCTTGTCGCAGGACGGATTTCCACCGCTCTTTTATCCAGTGCTGCTTCACTGAGACGGCTTACAGACGGCAAGTAATCCGCTCACTTGTCAATCAATACGGGTCAATCAGTCGTTGCACTATCACCTTAAAATTGAACACCAAGCGATTATCGGTGCCGGTCTCTACCTGCCTGTCTCTGTGGAAATAGTTATGCCCGGAATTGAATGAACTTTGGTGTGCAGCTTGCCCTTGGGATAATTTCCAATTTACTACCTATACATCTGAATCTGGATTGTGTGTCTTTTTTTTCTTGTTCTCCCCTCAGCTAACGGCTACATCAGCCAGGATGAGTTTAAAACGATGATGGCAGAGAGGTTCATTGAGGATAGGTTAAAGAAAACTTATACTCACATTGCCTTCAAGATGCTGGACAAAAACAACGACGGCTTTATCACACCTGAAGAAATTAATCAGGTTAGTGCGTTCTTATCTGTGCCCAAAACATCTACAACTTCAGACAAGTCATAATTGTTTTATGTGTTAATTTGATTGTTTCTTAACGCGATGAACAGGAGCATTCACGTATACCATGTTTGTTAGTTGTATTGGTGGATTAAAACCACCGAAGTTTGGCAAGTTACTGACAAACTTTTCCACAAGTGGCTTTAAAGGAAAGGCAGAAGGCACAAACGGCCACAAAGTTGATCGCTTAGTGCTGTAACCAAGGTGCTGGAAGAACTCACTGCGATAAGACTGGGAAGAGCCTCTTTGGTCATTGTGCTGCGCTAGCGCACTAACCACCAGGCCACCGTGTGGAAAGAACCCGAGCGAAACCCATCACCACCCCATATAAGATATGTGTTTTAGTTTTGTTCTACTGGTATGTTAAGGCGTCTCGGTTTTTCACCTGGCAGGTTGTGAATGATGTAGGACTTGACTTGCCGTCTGGCGGTGTGGCAGAGATGCTGAGAGAAGCAGACACTAACAATGACGGCAAAATTAACTACAAAGGTAAACCTACTTTTATACCGGGTGAATTTACTCCACTCCTGTTGATTGATTTGCGGATTTATTTATTGATTTATTTACTTAGTTGGTTAGCTATTTGAGCGGCATTTTACGCGGTGTTCATTGTGTTGTTGTACTAAGATGGTCCTGTCGCCTTGATTCTTTGATATATCGGAAAATTACGAGAGGGTAGCGTGGAAGCTAAGGATAATATTTATTATTGATTTGACTGGTGCTTTACGTCGTACTCTAGAATATTTTACTTACACGGCGGCGGCCGTTATTATTTTTTTTTTGTACAAAAACCGGGCACTCCCTCTCCGGCCGCATGTGCGAAGTTTTTTCAGCAACCTGGGGGGGGGGGGGGGGGCTTCTGAGCCAGCTTATCACACGGACACTTGGGGGGGGGAGGCTTCTGAGCCAGCTTATCACTCGGACACCTCTTAATTAGGTGATCACTGTTTAATATCATACTAAAGAATATTTCACTGATACGATGGCGGTCATGAATGGACGAAACTAACCCGGAACTACGCTGTAGCACTTCCCCTCACCACGAAGCAGATGTAAATTTGTACATTTGTATTCCGTTCATGATTAGTCTATCCACGTCAAACGTGGGAAGGCCTCCCTGCAACGTGCGGATGATCGTGGGGTCCCCGAGGTTTCCTCCTATCATAATGCTGGCCCCCAACGTATAATTGAAATATTCTTGAATATAGAGTAACAACAATACAAGTTCATCCTTTCACATTTTGATTTTATTTATTTATTTGATTGGTGTTTCACGCCGTACTCAAGAATATTTCACTTATACGACGGCGACCAGCATTATGGTGGGAGGAAACCGGGCAGAGCCCGGGGGAAACCCACGACCATCCCCAGGATGCTGAAAACCCTTCCCAAGTACGGCCTGAGAGGAAGCCAGCATGAGCTGGACTTGAACTCACAGCGACCGCATTGGTGAGAGACTACTGGATCATTACACTGTGTTAGCCCGCTAACCAACCGAGCCATGGAGGCCCCCTTTAACATTTTGGGCAAGGAAATTTACCTCAGGCAGGGTTTTATTCCAAGATCTAAAACCTTAAATGGTAGCAAATTACATTGCCTTTAGCGCCATGGTTTAAGTAGAATTAGGTAAACAAAAAATGCACTGATGGTAATTTCAATTCATTAGACGTCATTGGTATAGAATTACTTAAAATTCTTTTCTGTCATCACATATAACATACACTGACATTAACGCTTTCCTCTTTGTTTTCTGTCAGAGTTCTCTAAGGCGTTGTGGAGGAGGACATCCAGTAACAACCTGAATCCGTCATCCTCGTGAGACTGGTTTCGATAACAGAATTTCGAGACACTGCTTTCGAGTTTGATTTACTCTCTAGCAGACATTTTCATGTACTCACCCAAAATGAATATTCTTTGATTCATTCTTTGCTCAAATCAAAATCAAAATTAAAAATTCTTTTTCATCGAACGTCTTCCATTTTCATAGTGATACAGTTTGGATTTACTCTCTAAATACCTGAAAAGTTCTTCTTTTTTATCGAACACCTTTCCTTTTTATCTTGATGCGGTTTGGATTTACTCCCTAATATCTGAAAAATTATTTTTCCTCGAACGCTTTCCGTTTTCATCGTGATACAGTCTGAATTTACTCTCTAAATATCTGAAAAATTATTTTTCATCGAACGTATTTCCTTTTCATCGTTATACAGTTTGGATTTACTCTATAAATAGCTGATTATTTTATACACGGCCTTGGCATCTTATTGGTAGACCTTCCTGCAAATTTAGAAATCTTACAGGTAGACCTTCCTGCAAACTTAGAAATCTTACCGAAAGACATACCGAGAGAAATACCGACAAATTTGACGACACATAAATATTGCGACAAGTCAGAGTATCAGCCCAAAATATGCAAGGCGTCATGATAACACATTTAGTAGTTCAAAAGAATCAAGAGAATCTCAGTTTGTATTGAAACTTACAACCACAACTGTAGTTCAAGAGAACCTCAGTTTGTATTGACACATATGGCCACAGCGGTAGCTCAAGAGAACCTCAGTTTGTATTGAAACTTACAACCACAACGGTAGGTCAAGAGAACCTCAGTTTGTATTGAAACTTACAACCACAACGGTAGGTCAAGACAACCTCAGTTTGTATTGAAACTTACAACCAGAACGGTAGTTCAAGAGAACCTCAGTTTGTATTGACACATATGGCCACAGCGGTAGTTCAAGAGAACCTCAGTTTGTATTGAAACTTACAACCACAACGGTAGTTCAAGAGAACCTCAGGTTGTATTGAAACTTACAACCACAACGGTAGTTCAAGAGAACTTCAGTTTGTATTGACACATATGTCCACGGCGGTAGTTCAAGGGAACCTAAATTTGTATTGACACCAAAGCCCACGGTGGTAGTTTAAGAGAACGTAAGTTTGCACTGACCAGAAAAACTACAACGGTAATTCAAGAGAGCCTATATTTGTGATAAAAGTGCAAACATGGCGGTAGTTTAAGAGAACGTAAGTTTACATTGACAGTACAACTACAACGGTAATTCAAAAGAACCAATGTTTGTGTTGACAAGTACAACCGCAGCGGTAGTTTAAGAGAATCTCTCAACTGACCATAGATAACCATAGATAAAACATTTCAACATAATTGGGAGCCCCCATGGCAAACCGTCCAAACTCTCGACGTTTTTCTTGAGTACATCTACTGTCACCACAGAGGACATGTGAACACACGGTGCCAGATTCAGACCATCCAGGAGTGGCAGTGTGCACGTGTCATCTGGCTGGAACCTAGACATATAGCAAAAATCTGTGGACAGAAAATATACATGTATGATAACAAAAGTGTACCTAGTGACCAATTTGTGATCATTTATGTTTCTTAATGCGATCTCTGTGAGTTCAAATCCTGCTTGTCTATATGCTTCGTTTCTATGCTTTTGTGCCATGCCTATTCTACTGGTGGATCAAGAAGATCCTTTCAAGCTGTTACTCATGTTAAAGATAGAGTATGTATGCATAAAATACTTTAGTTTATTTTTTAGTCCTTATAAAAAGATGAAACATTTCTTTTTCTTAAAGTGTGATGTGCAAGTGAGTTCATTTTATTATAAGTATTCTCTGTTCACCAGAATATTTTGTTTGCTTGATTTTTTCACCAGAATTTACAGTTGGTTGATTTTTTGAGTTGCTCTGTTTACCAGAACATTTTTTATGGTTGATTGTTTGAGATAATAGTAAGTATTCACTGTTCACCAGAATGTTTTGCTTGGTTCATTGCTTGAGTTGGTTTGTTCACCAGAATGTTTTGCTTGGTTGATTGCTTGAGTTGCTTTGTTCACCAGAATGTTTTGCTTGGTTCATTGCTTGAGTTGCTTTGTTCACCAGAATGTTTTGCTTGGTTGATTGCTTGAGTTGCTTTGTTCATCAGAATGTTTTGCTTGGTTGATTGCTTGAGTTGCTTTGTTCACCAGAATGTTTTGCTTGGTTAATTGTTTGAGTTGCTTTGTTCACCAGAATGTTTTGCTTGGTTGATTGCTTGAGTTGCTTTGTTCACCAGAATGTTTTGCTTGGTTCATTGCTTGAGTTGCTTTGTTCATCAGAATGTTTTGCTTGGTTGATTGCTTGAGTTGCTTTGTTCACCAGAATGTTTTGCTTGGTTGATTGCTTGAGTTACTTTGTTCATCAGAATGTTTTGCTTGGTTGATTGCTTGAGTTGCTTTGTTCACCAGAATGTTTTGCTTGGTTGATTGCTTGAGTTGGTCTGTTCACCAGAATGTTTTGCTTGGTTGATTGTTTGAGTTGCTTTGTTCACCAGAATGTTTTGCTTGGTTCATTGCTTGAGTTGGTCTGTTCACCAGAATGTTTTGCTTGGTTAATTGTTTGAGTTGCTTTGTTCACCAGAATGATTTGCTTGGTTGATTGTTTGAGATAATAGTAAGTATTCACTGTTCACCAGAATGTTTTGCTTGGTTAATTGTTTGAGTTGGTCTGTTCACCAGAATGTTTTGTTTGCTTGATTGTTTGAGTTGCTTTGTTCACCAGAATGTTTTGCTCACCAGAATGAGTCTGAGGAAACCCCCTACATTCCCACGTACGGCTGGAGAGGAGAGAAAGAATTCACAGCGACCGCACTGGTGAGAGGCTCCTGGGTCACTGCGCCGCGCTGGTGAGATAATCATCTCGGGCATGGAACCCGACTCACCACTCCCAGTGAAATGCGCCCTCCTTGTCAATCTACCTCAGTTAGATTTTTATTCTCTGTTCATGTAAATGCTTAAGCACTAGCCAATTACACGCCCCCTAGCACCACGCTTAAACACGAGCCAATTACTCGTTCCTAGCACCATAGCTTAAACAGGAGCCAAATACTCGTCCCCCAGCACCATGGCTTCAGCGGTGGCCAATTACTCGTTCCTAGCACCATAGCTTAAACAGGAGCCAAATACTGGTTCCCTAGCACCATGGCTTCAGCGGTAGCCAGTTACACGTTCCTAGCACTATAGCTTAAACAGGAGCCAAATACTGGTCCCCTAGCACCATGGCTTCAGCGGTAGCCAATTACTCGACTGCATTGGTGAAATGCCAACTTAGCCACGGAGGCCCCTCATTGACCCGTCATCACATTTATCACATAACAAAGACCTCCTCCTGTCTTGCATACTCTCCACAGGAAATTGAGTACAAATACACAAAACGTGTAACAAATGTGTACAGCTACATAATGGTGTATCTCAAATACACGTGTGTGTAACTTCACTTTGATTGTGCACCAGATTATGATGTTCCTTACATTGAGACTACGCAAACCTGCGTGCAACACAGTGCTGTGATGTGTACTTCAAGTGTTATTTTATGTTCGAGAATACCCATATAGAACAACGTGTATTACCAGTGGATAAATCAGGATTAGGCATGAAGGTGCGCTTAGTGCACCCTCCACAGTCAACACTAGCATGACGCGGTCACATTTTGATTTCAGAAGGATTAACCCTCTGTAATGAAGCTTGTTCAGTATGGCATTCACAACAGCAAAGACGGATTTATCTCACGTGGTCGTCCTGACCCGGAGCTCATGCTGGTCCTCCGTGGCTCAGTTGATTAGCGCGCTAGCGCGGCGTAATGGCCCAGGAGCCTCTCACCAAAGTTGTCGCTGTGAGTTCAAGTCCAGCTCATGCTGGCTTCCTCTTAGGCTGTACGTGGGAAGGTTTGTCATCAACCTGCGGATGGTCGTGGATATTCCCCGGGCTCTGCATATTTTCCGCCCACCATAATGGTGGCCGCCGTAGTAAAAGTGAAATATTCTTAAGTACGGCGTAAAACACCAATCGAATAAATAAATAAAACCCGTCTGGTGCACACGTGTCTTCGGGGTGTGAATTGTGAGTGTGCTGAAACAGCCACAGTGCATGCCAACTGCTCGTTGACGCTCCAGACGTTTCAGAATTGTTTACCTATGAAGGACTGTTAGCATGTTTTTTTTTTTCAATCACAGGCAAATTCAGCACACGTCTTGGTGCTCATCCACATGAAGATGTGGTCACGTGACCTCGCACAAAACGGTCACGTTTTCACAAGAGGTTATTGATGTACCACTACAATCGTAATAGTCGGATATGCGTCCGGTTCAACATGGCCCATTACACATGGCCATCGTGGTATTAGCCCACATTAACTACATTGTACTAAACCTGCGGATGATCGTGGGTTTTCCCCGGGCTGTGACCTGTTTCCTTCCACCATGATGCTGGCCGCCATCGTATAAGTCAAATATTCTTGAGTACGGTTTAAAGCATAAATCACAAAAATAAATAAATCAAATACCTCGTACTACCCATTTTCAATGTAATTCATTTCTCCAAAAGTCACGTCTCTTTAATTTCTCAGTATTTATTAATTTATTTGATAGGTGTTTTACGTCGTACTCAAGAATACTTCACTTATACGACGGCGGCCAGCATTATGGTGGGAGGAAACCGGGAACAGCCCGGGGAAAACCCACGACCATCCGCAGGTGGCTGGACAGACCTTCCCATGTACAAATGGATACGTAACACCATAATAGTCAGTTGCACGCACCGAGGACATAACGTCGCTATGGTAGCCACTTTAACGCACAACAGCCATGACCACGGTCACCACCTGCACGAACCAAAGGTCATATCGGTAAGCTTATAAACGCCATTATGATATTTACCTGCACCTGCAATGTTATACGAGGCTTTTCATTTGGTCGAGGTAAACAAGAATTCGGCAGGTGACCTCTTTTGCTCTCCGTCTGGTGAAACTGGTGGGGAACCCACTCGTCTTACCTAATTAACATAGCTAACGACCGAAATGGAGCCAGAAGCAGTTTAGCTGTGTGAAAATACGTGCTTAACAATTTCTTCATTTGAGAAAGACAACATACATATACACGTCAGAATATGTATGTATGTTTGGGGTTTAACGTATGACGACGAGGTATTAGTAGGTGTGTGTACAAATACTGTCTTCTTGTGGCAAAGCGAGTCAAGTGCCGCTGCCACTGAAGTGTTATGCCAAAGACACCAGGCATGAAACTCAACTCAATCACATTATACTGATGCCAGGCCAACCAGTCACGTTTCGCGCTGAGCCATAAGGTTCCGTTGCTGTGTGTAGAGGACTCACTACTCTCTGTCCTGGCGTTTTGATGGATTCTGTCCATATTCTTCCGGTCAGGAACACGACCTTGATAAATTAACGGGATCAGATATTTTAATAAGGTAGGAAGTACCAAATGTACCAACATTTAGGCTTGTTCCTTGAGCGGAAAGGTCAACAAATAAAAGGACTGTAGGCTCCACCAAACGCCATAAAGAACACAAAAAAGGCTCACCTTCGGAAAAATACATTTTCAACTTTTTATTTCCGCTTATTTTTAAATCCTTCACCTCAGATAAAAAATGGACCAATGGAAATCAACATTATAATACTGGTAAACAAAGCAGGGCATGGTTGTTCACAAGTGTACTAAATAAACACTGATAAACACTGATAGAGGCAAAACAAATGAAGCGGGAGCCCCATTGAACTCAATACATCTAAACTGTTTGCCTACTACCGTATTCCTTTCACCTAAAAAAGTAAGCCCTATTTTAATGTTTTAACAAGTCCTGTTATAAAACATAATAATGGGTTAAAGATTAAAATACAGGCCTTAAATGTAAGGCTTCAATACACTTGTGTACAACCGGGTCTAGCATTTTTCCCATACTTGCTTCTTTTGGTTGTGAAATCCGAGATTCTTTGTGCTGTATATATTTTTGGATAACTGCACACGTGATTCTGTAATTTTGCACGAACATATGTACACGATAACATTATACTGGCACAACTTGGATGGAATGCACGCTACATAGCGCAATTTTGACACACAGCATTGTAGAGATCAACTGATTTACATATAATTATATATACCCGACTAAAAATACAACATTTAACGTACCGAGTTTTTTCCATTTTAATTCGAATGCCTGGGTCTCGATTTACAAGGCGATTTGGGTCTGAAATTCCAACCCAAACTGAACTCAATTCGATTAAATGTTAACCGCTGATTCTCAGCTGTGCCAACACAATTTCAACTTAAGTATCCCACATCAAATATTTTGTTCTCTGAAGAAGATTAAATTTTAATGGTTTTGTAAAACAGTGGTTCTAGATCTTGGAACTTTGCCCTGTAATAGCCGCTACGGTGTTCTACCAACAAGTCGTGTTCATCACAAATGGTTCATACCTTTCGACCATAACCATGTGCACAAGTTTCGATTTCACTAAATTCTGCGTTGCTATGCGACAAATCGCGCAACATGATCTTTGGAGCTTATTTCACATTACCTATCCTCACCACACTCAACCGTATTAGATACACAATGACGCGAAACACTTGCATTTTTACAAAATTTCTTATTTGACTGGTTTTTCACGCCGTTCTCAAGAATATATCACTTATCTCACGGCGGTCAGCACTATGGTGGGAGGAAACCGGGCAAAGCCCGGAAGAAACTCACGGCCATCCTCAGGTTGCTGCCAGACCTTGTACTTGCATTTCTTAAAACTGATTTTGTCATATATACATTACAGAATTAAACTCTGTACGAACGTTTACATTAGGTATATAATACTAACAGAATTGGTAAAATCATGTTAATCGTTTACTTTGAACTAGAACTGCCCGTAACACAAATAATCATCGCGTAAAATGAGTGTATTGACTATACAAAATGTCCACATCCACAACCAAAAACACAGCAGTATCCCCTCACCATGACAGATAAAATCACAGGTACATCTCAACACACCCGTTTAGGAGAGTGCATGACGTAGTTGTCATCACAACACAAACTAAGATAAGTCACCACAGTAAAGGCGCTTGACAAAATTTTGATAGCTTTGTAAAATGAGCACCTGGTCGTCAAGTCACGCTTTTTTCTTTTCAGGTATCAAAATTTCGTGGGGTGGGGTTTGAAGGGAATAAGCAAAAAGAATTTATGAAGATAAGAAGGGTAAACAAGCTATGGTCCTTATGTTTCCCGTGTACAGGTATGACTAGTAGCGTACACCTGGGCCAACATGTGGGTACAGGTGTGAAATCTGCAGTAGTCCTGTATAAACCTCTGTTGAATCGGCTGACAGATGAATGCATAACTATGCTTAACAAAAACGAATAAACTATAACATTAATGATTATGTTAAAAATGTTAACAAAACTTGGGCAAGGCGAAGAACAAACTTAACAAAGTGGCTAAAAACAAACAATATCTCTTAAATTAAAAAAAAACTGCCCTTTTTGATTGAAAACATTAATCTGTTAATTTTAACAAAGTTTGTTCTCCGGGTGATGCTAAAATGTATTCTGTTATCATAAAATAACAATGTGTCATGTTTAACGTAATATCCTGTTGGTCTAATAGAAACTTTATGTTGAATTAATAGAATGTGTGTGTTATATGTAACAGATCTGTAGCAGAATACGTTCTGTCATCACTCGAACAGCAGACTTTCTGTTAAAATTAACACATTAAGATTTTCAGTGAAGCAGGTATAATGTAGCAAGCTCTATAACTCAGAAAGAAACAGAACATACCACATAAATTGACTGGGTCAACATTGACGGATGTAAGCCATTGGGCTAAATGGCAACGAACCCCGTCTCCCGCCTAATGCATGATCGAAGACACACTTCAGGTATGAGTGAATACATTTTTATCTGAATAAACCCTCTGAACTCGGTCGTGACAAAATGTCATGACCATTGAAATCAGACCTATCTTAATACAAACCAGATAACTTTTGGGATTAACCCTTGAAAAAGGATGAATCAATTGTAAAGAAAGATTAATTCCTCAACCTTTTCCCATATGAAACAGCAGCATTCAGTGGAATTTATGCACATTTTTAATCTGATTTGGAAACAAAACTACACTGTTTGAAATGGCCAATTTCAGGGCTTCAATTTCAGAAGTGTCCACAGAACAACCCCCTCAGAATATGCTTGACTAACCACCTTGCAAACAAGCGAAAAGGTTGAAGAGTTACTGTAAAAAGCGTAGCCTTTCGTTTACATGCACTTCATTCCAGCATTAACTGACCTTTCAAATATATAATATTGTAACCGAATGAACCTCTGTATCTGTTATCTAACAATCCACTGGTTTTACACAAAACAAGAACCGCTTTCCTGGAAAATGTCAACACCGAACAATGCAGGCGATAAACAGCTGGGCATATCGGTTTGTCTACCGTATGATCATATTGACATGTTTAATACCAAATACATTTTTTGATATCACAAATCAGGAAGTTGATCTAAACAGTTTATCATGTATGGTTGTCAACATAATGCCTAAAGTTGTCAACATAAAGCCTAAAGTTGTCAACATTAAACCTAAAGCTGTCGAAATAAAGCCTAAAGCTGTCAACATAACGCCTAAAGCGGTCAACATAAAGCCTAAAGCTCTGATGGTTTGAAAGTTACATGGCACAAAGATTTCAGCAGATAGCACTATAGTCCAAAGATCAGTGATTTTGACCACAGAAATACTGGGGTGTTACAGAAGGACTAGTCAAATACTACAAAAAACAAAACAATGCACAACCAATTCAATTCCCAATCCAAAAATCAAAATGCGGAGACCCCATTTTTTAGTTGACCAGTACTGTCAATGATTGCACCATATTCTCAGCTGATAACACAAGTTATTAGTTGAACTGTGACTGTATAGGAATGATCTGTCACCCTTTGCATAAGTATGAAGTTTAGCAATCTTTGTCCTTGTTTCCTACAGAGGAAATCCTGGAGTTGTCCCCCTTGTCTCCTATAGAGGGAGCGCTGGGAGCACTTTGCCTGCACAGGTACCAAAGCCCACCCTGTAGCCATCGCCTTCACAGTATCCTGCGGGTAATATACAAAACCATCATAATTTAAACAATCAAAGACCTTTTTGTTTGGGTTTTTTTTTGACGAAGTCACAAGACACATCAATGATGACGTAGTTCATGTACTATCTACAGTACTCAGTACCAGGAGTGCCATGTTGAAGATAACAGACACAACATGCCTTCCTGTCACAGTATACTGACACCACTCTGAGAAGTACTTAGCTTATCCTCCCCTCCCCCCCCCCCCACGCCCACCCCCCACACCCCACCTCCAATGTGGCTTATCAGACACAATGCCCTAAACAGTCGCAGCATACAGACACAGGTTTAAATTATCTCCCATCCTGCTGCAGAGTGTCAAGTGTAATGTCATGAGGATTGTATTTTCCCATCAGTCTCTTTTTCTGCATGTGGGTGTAGCACAAACAATATATAGTATATCAGGTGGCCACAAAAATGGACGGACATTTCAAAATGATGTTCTACCTTGTTTTACTTGAAAAGGTGATGAATTCCTTGTCCGCCTCAGAGAAAACAATCTTGATTCAGCAAAACTTGTGCCTATCTGGCAGAAGGGTTTCTCTGAACTAAAGCCAGACAATTTTTCCAGATGACACATGATTGACGCTTGCCACAAAGGTGCAGCGCGCGCTCTATTCATGACATCTGACAGGTGATGCAATGTGGGTCACCAGAACGTGCGTTTTTGAGGCTATGTTTTCATTTTAACCCTGTGTACAGATTACTCAAGCTATGACCTTGAAAATTGGTCAGTATATTAACAAAGTCATGCCATTTGAATGTCTAAAGTTTGAAAGGGTTTGAACAAAGGATAATGGAGCAATGGAGCAATGAAGCATCAAAGTACGGCCTATTTTTCATGCCCACTCGATATATATAATTTTTATAATCTGTCATGGATGTATGCTTGTGTTTCATACTAAACCATTTTTCAGTCATGTGAGGAGGAGTCATTAGGTGTGTGTACATGTACATATAGTGTGTTTTCCTGTGGCAGGCAAGTCAAGTCACATTATACTGACACCCGGGCCATCCATCCTGTTTCCTTACTCTGACCTCTTAGTGCTGAGCGACCGGTGAGGCAGCAACAGGCACTATTTTCAAAGCTTTTGGTACGATCCGACCCTGGTCTGATCTGCCGACTTCTTAATAGCGACTGTATCCATGATCTACGTTGTTTCTCTCCATTATCTGTAAATTACTCATCCAATCATTACCTGTCATAATGACCTCATCTCCATCCTTCAGGAATTTACGAGTTACGCCATTTCCCAGATCAACTGTTTTCGTGCCTTTCCAACACAACTCCAGCATGGAGCCGAATGAATCGGGTGTCTGGAACAGACGAGGTCAGGTATATGTTGGGATTGTGTGAATGTAACACACACTGAATACACGTAACGTTTCAAAGGTATATGTGTTTTACCTGGGCTTAAAAGAAAAAGACAACAAATAATCTAACCTGAGTTGTTTAGGGAGAGGAACAGGCCTAAGTGACTACTGATATTTTCTTCTAAAGTGATTGGTAACTCTACAAACCAAATTTTAATCAGGAATTTTTATGAAGCCATGGTATGCGCCGTGTTGAAACAACTGGATATATGACTTACCTGTCCACTGATGCTACCTGAGGCCATGGGATGGGCCATGTTAGAGCAACTGGATATATGACTTACCTGTCCACTGATGGTACCTGAGGCCATAGTATGGGCCATGTTAGAGCAACTGGATATATGACTTACCTGTCCACTGATGGTACCTGAACCTGAGGCCAAGGGATGGGCCGCGTAGAGCAACTGGATATATGACTTACCTGTCCACTGATGGTACCTGAGGCCATAGTATGGGCCATGTTAGAGCAACTGGATATATGACCTTCCTGTCCACTGATGGTACCTGAACCTGAGGCCAAGGGATGGGCCGCGTAGAGCAACTGGATATATGACTTACCTGTCCACTGATGGTACCTGAACCTGAGGCCATGGGATGGGCCGCGTAGAGCAACTGGATATATGACTTACCTGTCCACTGATGGTACCTGAGGCCATGGGATAGGCCATGTTAGAGTAACTGGATATATGACCTTCCTGTCCACTGATGGTACCTGAACCTGAGGCCATGGGATGGGCCGTGTTAGAGCAACTGGATATATGACTTACCTGTCCACTGATGGTACCTGAGGCCATGAGGTCCCCAGGGTTGATGTTACACCCAGTCACTGTGTGGTGAGCCAACTGTTGCTTCATTGTCCAGTACATGTACTATCAACAACAAGAACAACAACAACTATGACTGAATGATAGGCATTCTGTCTATTTGGTTATGCATTCTTTACATTTGGCGTTGAATTCTTCACATTTGGTAATACATTCTTCACATTTGACAGTGCATTCTTTACATTTGTTAGAGCGTTCTTTAAATTTGGTGTTGCGTTCTTTAAATTTGGTGTTGCATTCTTTACATTTGATTTTGCATTCTTCACATTTGGAGGTGCATTCTTCACATTTGGAGGGGCATTCTTTACATTTGGTAATGCTTTCTTCATATCTGGTAGTGCATTCTTTCAAAATCATAAACCACTGTTTACACTTTTTAATGCACTTTAGAATTTACAGAGCAATCTTTATACTCTAAAGATTTTTTGTAAAATACTTTCTACTGCATTCCTTATACTTAATGCTACACTTTTCAAAAACAAAAAAAAACAAAAAAAAAAATTTGCTACAGTTGATATGAAACTTCTCAAGCCCAAAACCTCACCTTAAAATTGCTACGACATACTGTGGCGGGCTGGGCCATTTCTTCTCCTGAAACACAAGTTCATGTGTATTTGAAATTCAATTTCATCAATGTAAGAATTTAAAGAAAAAAAAAACAAATAAAAAATAAAAGAGGCATACGAAGAAAGGCTTCAATGCATTAAATGCCTTTAACTCTTCAAACTATAAGCTGGGTTTTACGGAACATACTGGCAGTTGTAAGGTACTCCGGCGTCATCTAATTTTCTATTCTTTATATTCATCTATAGGCGAATATTTAGCAGACATATTTAAAGGTGGAGATAACATAAAAACTACAAGGAGTTGAGAGGAAAGAGTTTGAAAAGGTAGTTATATACACGTACGTGGTCTTAAATATTTTTTTCTTTTTTCCTATTTTTCTTTAATGAGAAAACGGCATTTGAAAACAAGTTTTGTACGGTGGGTATTTGGGACCAACGCTTTGTATATATTGTGTCTGCATAACAATGGTCCAAAAGTTCATCCAGCGTATTTATAGCAAATATATTTGTGCCAGAAGTTGGTCTTTCCAGATAACAAATGTGTTCAACCTAAATTTTAATCATATTTATTTTTTTGAATAAATGCATAAATATTATCATAATTAAGATAAAATCCATGTTTATAGATATAAGCAACACATTTACATAGAAATAAATTTGTATGTCATGCATCACATTCTTATTTACAACATGATAATGCAACGACTATTTTCAAATACCCGCCATACACAACTATTTTCAAAAACCCAGTTCTCCTCAAAACAAAGATGGAAAAGAATATCAATAACCATACTTGCAAATAACTTCACACTCTTTTATCTGATACTTCACTCTTATGCTTTGTTCTTTTTTAAGTAATCTTTTACTTGTGAGTAGTAATAGCTTTTTTAACATTAAATGTTGTTTTTTAGAGTAGTATAACTATTTGTGATGCTTGAGAACATCAAAACAAGTGGTTTATTAGGTCCAATGTAGAATTGAAACATTTCTCTTAGAAAAAAATCCAAAAAACAAAATAAGAAAGTATTTTTACTCAGAGTTTCCCGTGCATTTTTTTGAGCCTTTTTTCACATTAAGGTAGACATTTTCCTGCGATTTTATTTTTTCTTCTCTTTATTTTCGTTTTCGCTCTACCTAGGTAGAGCCTAGGTGTATGTGGTGCAGTGAAATCTGTTTTGTTTCCATTCCTTTAACACTGCATCAGGTCATTTTACTACTTCATTAACATGACAGCTACATACTACAAACGGGCCTACTGTATCTACTCTAAATGACCATAAATTTCGTCCATAACTAACTTGGCCATTTTTTCTGATTCTGAGAGTTTTATATATTTATGAAAAATGTTAGAGGTTTGCTTGGAAAATGGGATGACACTCTACCAGAAAACTGTAAGTTTCATTTGGTGACATTTATTTGCCTCTAAAATGCAATTTTTTATAGACGAAATTTGAGGTAATTTAGAGTAAACTAAAATTTCCTTCAAAGGCCATTTGCACAAAGGGATTGTCAGCCCAAGGTAACTTATATCGCTAAGATCCTCATTGTAACCTTTATAACTTACAATTGACACCCTCTTGCACAAAGGGATTGTCATCCCAAGGTGACTTATATCACTAAGATCCTCATTGTAACCTTTATATCTTACAATCGACACTCTCTTGCACAAAGGGATTGTCATACCAAGGTGACTTATATCACTAAGATCCTCATTGTAACATTTATATCTTACAATCAACACCCTCTTGCACAAAAGGATTGTCATACCAAGGTGACTTGTATCACTACGATCCTGATTGTAACCTTTATAACTTACAATTGACACCCTCTTGCACAAAGGGATAGTCATCCCAAGGTGACTTATATCACTAAGATCCTGATTGTAACCTTTATATCTTACAATCGACACCCTCTTGCACAAAGGGATTGTCATCCCAAGGTGACTTATGTCACTAAGATCCTGATTGTAACCTTTATATCTTACAATCGACACCCTCTTGCACAAAGGGATTGTCAACCCAAACGGACTTATATCACTAAGATCCTGATTGTAACCTTTATATCTTACAATCGACACCCTCTTGCACAAAGGGATTGTCAGCCCAAGGTGACTTATGTCACTAAGCTTTTGATTGTAACCTTTATATCTTACAATCGACACCCTCTTGCACAAAGGGATTGTCAGCCCAAATGGACTTATATCACTAAGATCCTGATTGTAACCTTTATATCTTACAATCAACACCCTCTTGCACAAAGGGATTGTCAGCCCAAGGTGACTTATGTCACTAAGATCCTCATTGTAACATTTATATCTTACAATCAACACCCTCTTGCACAAAAGGATTGTCATACCAAGGTGACTTGTATCACTACGATCCTGATTGTAACCTTTATAACTTACAATTGACACCCTCTTGCACAAAGGGATAGTCATCCCAAGGTGACTTATATCACTAAGATCCTGATTGTAACCTTTATATCTTACAATCGACACCCTCTTGCACAAAGGGATTGTCATCCCAAGGTGACTTATGTCACTAAGATCCTGATTGTAACCTTTATATCTTACAATCGACACCCTCTTGCACAAAAGGATTGTCATCCCAAGGTGACTTATGTCACTAAGCTTTTGATTGTAACCTTTATATCTTACAATCGACACCCTCTTGCACAAAGGGATTGTCAGCCCAAATGGACTTATATCACTAAGATCCTGATTGTAACCTTTATATCTTAGAATCAACACCCTCTTGCACAAAGGGATTGTCAGCCCAAGGTGACTTATGTCACTAAGCTTTTGATTGTAACCTTTATAACTTACAATTGCCACCCTCTTGCACAAGGGGATTGTCAACTACACTAGTTGTAACTTACAATCAGAAATTACAATCGGGTTGACAAATCCTGATGTAAATGAAAGAAAATTAAGATTAAATACAAATACTTACCTTCGGTAGACTCTTAAGACTACAAAATTACTCATCTTGAATGATTCCACGAGTTCCATCAAGCTTTGGAACATATTTTCAGGTTTGCCTCGAATGTAGGATCATATCAGCAACTTCAGTAATAATTTATTTTCTCCTTAAAATGCACTTTGGGTGGCGATTTTTCGGAATCAGTTCTTGGGAGTGAGTTTTTGGGGGTGATTTTATAGGGCCAATACAGTAAACCTTACCTGTGATGAAACAAAATCTGATACTACTATACCTTTAATGGCTACCTCCAGCTTAATATCATAGCTGTATTTGTCCGTGTGTGACAAGTAAGGCATCGGCTTCGGGTTCTGCAGAATATATAGGGGCGAGTCTTTAGTGTGACAGTTGCATGATGCTTTTAATGTGGCGAGGAAAGTAAAACAGCTTCTGTACAATAAGAAGAGAATTAATCTGCGTACCTCCAAGAACCTCTCACCAGTGTGGTCTCTTTGTGGATTTCCTACAACAATGCTAGCCCCAGAGTCGTGTAAGCGAAATATTCTTGAGTACGACGTAAAACCCTAATCAACACAAAAAAAAAAACAGTACAAAAAAATGGATATAGTACCTGGTCCGGATTGTCTAATAGAAAAGGTTTGAGTGCTGCCATGGTAACCACCCAGGGAGAGATGGTGGTGCCCAGGTTCTTGCCCAGGAATGGCCCAAGGGGGACGTATTCCCACTTCTGTATGTCACGGGCTGGGGGGAGGAACAAAACACATGTATAATGAGTCTGTATTTCACCTTCAGATGCACAAGAAGACCGTAAGAGGATACTTTTGATGCTGGTAATCTTTATCTGGTAAGAAATTATTCAAACTTCGCAAAAGAACTCTTAATTTGCCCTACAAGACTGATAGATCTATACAAATCAACCAAAATGCGCCACTTGAAAAATGCTAGAATGGTGAAATACAACAGTTAAGATAGAATACACAGGCCAGCTGATCAAAGGTATACTGGGCCTTAACTAGTGGCGGATTGTCAACTGCTGTCCTCTAATACACGAGCACTAGGTCAACAGTTTGCCACAAAGGCTGGAATGAACAATTTCACAAAGTCTCAAGACTAACCCAATTAGCAATTTTGTCACAAAGAAAATGTTTGTGATGGCTGCCTTAGATTATGAAAGTTAGTCTGAACTGCTTTAATATTCACATAAGAAGGTGGCTATGAGGAAACAAATTTGGCTTTCAAAGTATTGTAAATCCCAGTTTTGAAAGTTTATTTACTGGTTTGAAAAACACAGGAATATTAAAATCAACTCCTATACGTAAGTGGAGGTCTTTTTAAAGCTCACAAACCATCGTAACTCGTCTGTTGATGTTTCCATTCACCTGTCTGTTGTGCGAGCTATCACCCTTAGATTACAAACTTTGTGAAAAGTTAAAAAAAATTTACTTCCTTTGTATTTTAAAGCCAATTTAACAATATCAGATTGCTACAGAGTGACAGTTAGACAGTTTTGCTTTTGTGAAATGACCTAGTGAATTGTTTTCGTGGCCTGTTAATGGTTGCCGGCTAACTGACCCTTAGCTAAGAGACCTTACACGGCTACAAAAGTTTTTTGAAACGGCCCCGACTACACAGCCTTATAGGCCTGAAATACAGTAGGTGAGGAAGTTTTCATCATCAAAACTGTGGCAAATCCTGAATATGACAGATTCAGAGACATCCATACATATGTATCGTGTTTAATGTACTAACCACTCCAGTCATTCATGACAACCATTCCAAAGATATGGTCATCGGCCTTCTGTACAGGGATGGGGCTCCCAAGGGGGGTAGCTGGGCCGGTGAAGAATGCCATCTCCAGCTCAAAGTCAAACAAGCGACACGGCCCAAAGGACGGAGGCTGACCTGAAACAAATAGACACATCCAACAACAGCTAGGACAACGAATCCTTCAAATGATTTGCTCGATTGGAGTGTTAGGGTGGGAGAAAACAGGGCAGAGGAAGTTGCCAGCAAACCTTCCAACATGTGAGCAAAGAGGAAGCCAGCATTATGGTGGGAGGAAACCCAGCAAAGCAGGTTCTGGCAGACTTTCTCATGTGTGACTAAAGAGGAAGCCAGCATTATGGTGGGAGGAAACCCAGCAAAGCAGGTTCTGGCAGACTTTCTCATGTGTGACTAAAGAGGAAGCCAGCATTATGGTGGGAGGAAACCCAGCAAAGCAGGTTCTGGCAGACTTTCTCATGTGTGCCTAAAGAGGAAGCCAGCATTATGGTGGGAGGAAACCCAGCAAAGCAGGTTCTGGCAGACTTTCTCATGTGTGACTAAAGAGGAAGCCAGCATTATGGTGGGAGGAAACCCAGCAAAGCAGGTTCTAGCAGACAAGTGCAATTTATGCACATTTTTAATTTGATTTTGGAGGAAAAACTACACTGGTTGGGTTGGTCAATTTGAAGTATTCACAAAAGTATAATTTTATCAATCCACACAGAATAATGCCATCAGAATATGCTTGGAATAAAGATCTTGTAAACATGCCAAAAGGTTGAAGAATTACAGTGACATGCCTGTAATATTTAGAAGTAAAAAAAAAAAATGGCACTTTGGAGGCACATTTCTTTTCCTTTAATATTAATGCTTGTTCATGCATATTACTCAAAATTAGGATATTTCAAAACTGATGTTAGACTGGGATTGCTAATGACGACAGTAGGCCAGTACATACCCGCCTAATGACTACAGCAGGCCAGTATATACCTGACTAATGAATACAGCAGGCCAGTACATACCCGACTAATGACTACAGCAGGCCAGTATATACCTGACTAATGAATACAGCAGGCCAGTATATACCTGACTAATGACTACAGCAGGCCAGTCCATACCCGCCTAATGACTACAGCAGGCCAGTATATACCTGACTAATGACTACACTAGGCCAGTATATACCTGACTAATGACTACAGCAGGCCAGTATATACCTGACTAATGACTACAGCAGGCCAGTATATACCTGACTAATGACTACAGCAGGCCAGTACATACCCGCCTAATGACTACAGCAGGCCAGTATATACCTGACTAATGACTACAGCAGGCCAGTATATACCTGACTAATGACTACAGCAGGCCAGTATATACCTGACTTATGACTACAGCAGGCCAGTATATATCTGACTAATGACTACAGCAGGCCAGTATATACCTGACTAATGACTACAGCAGGCCAGTATATACCTGACTGATGACTACAGTAGGTCAGTATATACCTGACTAATGACTACAGCAGGCCAGTATATACCTGCCTAATGACTACAGCAGGCCAGTATATACCTGGCTGATGACTACAGCAGGCCAGTATATACCTGACTAATGACTACAGTAGGTCAGTATATACCTGACTAATGACTACAGCAGGCCAGTATATACCTGACTAATGACTACAGTAGGTCAGTATATACCTGACTGATGACTACAGCAGGCCAGTATATACCTGACTGATGACTACAGTAGGTCAGTATATACCTGCCTAATGACTACAGCAGGCCAGTATATACCTGACTGATGACTACAGTAGGTCAGTATATACCTGACAAATGACTACAGCAGGCCAGTATATACCTGACTAATGACTACAGCAGGCCAGTATATACCTGACTGATGACTACAGTAGGCCAGTATATACCTGACTAATGACTACAGTAGGTCAGTATATACCTGACTGATGACTACAGTAGGCCAGTATATACCTGACTGATGACTACAGTAGGTCAGTATATACCTGACTTATGACTACAGCAGGCCAGTATATACCCGCCTAATGACTACAGCAGGTCAGTATATACCTGACTGATGACTACAGTAGGCCAGTATATACCTGACTAATGACTACAGTAGGTCAGTATATACCTGACTGATGACTACAGTAGGTCAGTATATACCTGACTAATGACTACAGTAGGTCAGTATATACCCGCCTAATGACTACAGCAGGCCAGTATATACCTGACTGATGACTACAGTAGGTCAGTATATACCTGACTAATGACTACAGTAGGTCAGTATATACCTGACAAATGACTACAGCAGGCCAGTATATACCCGCCTAATGACTACAGCAGGCCAGTATATACCTGACTGATGACTACAGTAGGTCAGTATATACCTGACTTATGACTACAGCAGGCCAGTATATACCCGCCTAATGACTACAGCAGGCCAGTATATACCTGACTGATGACTACAGTAGGCCAGTATATACCTGACTAATGACTACAGTAGGTCAGTATATACCTGACTAATGACTACAGTAGGTCAGTATATACCTGACTAATGACTACAGTAGGTCAGTATATACCCGCCTAATGACTACAGTAGGCCAGTATATACCTGACTAATGACTACAGCAGGCCAGTATATACCTGACTTATGACTACAGCAGGCCAGTATATACCTGACTAATGACTACAGTAGGTCAGTATATACCCGCCTAATGACTACAGTAGGTCAGTATATACCTGACTAATGACTACAGTAGGTCAGTATATACCTGACTAATGACTACAGTAGGCCAGTACATACCTGACTGATGACTACAGTAGGTCAGTATATACCTGACTAATGACTACAGTAGGTCAGTATATACCTGACTAATGACTACAGCAGGCCAGTATATACCTGACTGATGACTACAGTAGGTCAGTATATACCTGACTAATGACTACAGTAGGTCAGTATATACCTGACTAATGACTACAGTAGGTCAGTATATACCTGACTAATGACTACAGTAGGCCAGTACATACCTGACTGATGACTACAGTAGGTCAGTATATACCTGACTAATGACTACAGTAGGTCAGTATATACCTGACTAATGACTACAGTAGGCCAGTACATACCTGACTGATGACTACAGTAGGTCAGTATATACCTGACTGATGACTACAGTAGGTCAGTATATACCTGACTGATGACTACAGTAGGTCAGTATATACCTGACTAATGACTACAGTAGGTCAGTACATACCTGACTGATGACTACAGTAGGTCAGTACATACCTGACTGATGACTACAGTAGGTCAGTATATACCTGACTAATGACTACAGTAGGTCAGTATATACCTGACTAATGACTACAGTAGGTCAGTATATACCTGACTAATGACTACAGTAGGTCAGTATATACCTGACTGATGACTACAGTAGGTCAGTATATACCTGACTAATGACTACAGTAGGTCAGTACATACCTGACTGATGACTACAGTAGGTCAGTATATACCTGACTGATGACTACAGTAGGTCAATATGTACCTGACTGATGACTACAGTAGGTCAGTACATACCTGACTGATGACTACAGTAGGTCAGTATATACCTGACTGATGACTACAGTAGGTCAGTATGTACCTTACGGTTTTAATAATTCATGAATCTGTTCTCGCACACAGAATTTCCCAAACTGACATAATAATCTCAGACCAGTAAAGTCATAATAAAGACTTTACAAATGGTACTTGTAGCTGCCTCCCTCGGTGCTTAGCGCCGAGAGGTTAGATCAAGGAAACGGTCTGCTTGGTCCCGTGTCGGTATAATGTGACTGGGTGGGGTGTCATGTCTGGTGTCTTTGGTGCCGCCAGCACTTTGGCAGCATGGACACACCCTGCCCCCAGACGACACAGTATATATGAATAAAAAATTGTAGTAAAATAAAACCCCAAGCATTCATTCATTCATTCATTCATTCATTCAGGTCAGATCAGTAAATGTATACTTGCTCTGGTAGTTATTTGTAACATGCATTAAAACCATTCTGGCCACGGCCCAGGTTGGCCTCTGTACTCACCTTCATCAGGCCGCGTCTGTCCATTTGGCCGACGTATAGGTGTTCCAGAGACCACCACGGAGGAGGCGCGGCCATGGTAACCCACAGGCAGATGCGTCCTGAGGAGGAATGAGTACATGAATCAGGTTTTAATGATTTACTGTGAGTAGTTCAGTCATCTCGTGGTTAAAATATATGATACAGTGAATAAACAGTCATGACATTCAACATGAGAACCCACAAAACCAACTAAACACTGAAATCCATCTACAATTCCAAAAATATCTACATGAAATATAGTTCTTATACAAAATATTTAAAAAAAAAACATGTTTTCAAACAGCTACATGCAGCAATGCCATAGTTCCAACAATTATTTACTTGTCTCTTTTCCTAAGGTGATTTGCAGGCCATGTATTAGCACCTCCTGTTTTGTTCAGGTTATTTTCTATTAAACTTAATATATGTCCATGCACTGGCATATTCAATCTGGATCCTGCCAATTCACTGGGCTACCTTGTGAGGGTTATACCATAACTTTGGTTTTGGAGACGTCACTTAGATGTTGCTTCCACACCTTCAGGGTTATTTGTACAGAAGATACGATCACTTTTGGTTCTCACGATGTCACTAGAGGTCAGCTAAAGGAAAAAAAACCCCTAAAAATTGAAGTAGGCATCACTAAATAGACCACTTAAAACTATGCACAAACATACTTTAATTTATTTTTTTTTTTTTAGATTTTTGTGAAAAGAGTTAAAGGCATTCAAACATCTGAATTCCATGGTGGGCTTTATGTACCATGCCATCAGTGTTTAGGAGTTCTGACCTCACAGGAAGTTTTTCCGACTCTAATCACTGCACATGATGGAATAACTCCTTATTCATGAGTAAAAAAATTACTGAAATAATGTTCAAAAATTTCTTTCTTCTGGTGAACATCAGGAAAAAAGACGATGAGATGTCACAGTTCCTAGATACAGTCAGGATGGCTCATGAAGCCCACTAGAATGTTCAAATATCTGAATGCCTTTCAACACTCTTAAAAAATAAATCTGAAAGAAAATAAAGGAATTTTTACGCATAGTTTTCAGCTGTCCATGCGATGAACCATACTTCATATTTTAGCTTTCCTTCACTTTCACATCGGTTTTCAGTTTACATTTTCCTTATTTAATACCTCATTGTGTTTTGGGTGAAATTAGTTTGCTCTACTCTCCTACTTCGTTCACTTACAGCCAAAATTCCTTCAGGGCTATATCTGGGCGCATTTACATGAATATACATGTATATATCCTGACAATATATAATGAATATTGGCATATGAATTAAGCTTTCAAACTGCATCTGAAGTTGCAATTATTTCATAAACTGGTCAAATTTGTTAAGGACTTAGGGTATGTAATCCATATATATTCAGGGTAAAACTTTCTTGGTCAACTGTGTTAGATTTTGGACTCAGTACTGCACATTACTCACCAGTTTGGCATGAGAGCGTTGTCTGGGCCCCGGAACATCGTGCCCACATTACGGGCATGATTCATGGATGAATAGAAATCAGTGTAGTCACCTGCAGAACAGACAACATTAAATCTGTGTAGTCACCAGACCAAACAGACAAGATTCAATCTGTGTAGTCACTGCACAACAGACAACATTTTAAATCTGTGTAGTCACCTGCACAACAGGCAACATTAAATCTGTGTAGTCACTGCACAACAGACAACATTACATCTGGGTAGTCACCTGCACACCAGACATTAAATCTGTGTAGTCACTGCACAACAGACAACATTAAATCAGTCTCGTCACCTGCACAACAGACAACATTAAATCTGTGTAGTCACCTGCACAACAGGCAACATTAAATCTGTGTAGTCACTGCACAACAGACAACATTACATCTGTGTAGTCACCTGCACACCGGACATTAAATCTGTGTAGTCACTGCACAACAGACAACATTAAATCTGTCTCGTCACCTGCACAACAGACAACATTAAATCTGTGTAGTCACCTGCACAACAGACAACATTAAATCTGTGTAGTCACTGCACACTAGACAACATTACATCTGTGTAGTCACCTGACCAAACAGACAACATTAAATCTGTGTAGTCATTGCACCCTAGACAACATTAAATCTGTGTAGTCACCTGCACAACAGACAACATTAAATCTGTGTAGTCACCTGCACACCAGACATTAAATCTGTGTAGTCACTGCACAACAGACAACATTAAATCTGTGTAGTCACCTGCACACCAGACATTAAATCTGTGTAGTCACTGCACAACAGACAACATTAAATCTGTGTAGTCACCTGCACACCAGACATTAAATCTGTGTAGTCACCTGCACAACAGGCAACATTAAATCTGTGTAGTCATTGCACCCTAGACAACATTAAATCTGTGTAGTCACCTGCACAACAGACAACATTAAATCTGTGTAGTCACCTGCACACCAGACATTAAATCTGTGTAGTCACTGCACAACAGACAACATTAAATCTGTGTAGTCACCTGCACACCAGACATTAAATCTGTGTAGTCACCTGCACAACAGGCAACATTAAATCTGTGTAGTCACTGCACAACAGACATTACATCTGTGTAGTCACCTGCACACTAGACAACATTAAATCTGTGTAGTCACCTGCACAACAGACAACATTAAATCTGTGTAGTCACTGCACACTAGACAACATTAAATCTGTCTAGTCACCTGCACCCTAGACAACATTAAATCTGTGTAGTCACTGCACACTAGACAACATTAAATCTGTGTAGTCACCTGCACAACAGACAACATTAAATCTGTGTAGTCACCTGCACAACAGACAACATTAAATCTGTGTAGTCACTGCACAACAGACAACATTAAATCTGTGTAGTCACCTGACCAAACAGACAACATAGGCACTGTTTACTGGGACCTATTTATTAATGACTACACATTAACAGAGACCATACCAGAGACTTTTGTCAAACAATCGTTCAGTCAAAATCAATCCAATTATTTATATTATGATTGTGCTACAACAGCTTTCATAATCAAATATCACAAAATCTATCTTCGCCATGTCTTGCACGGGTTACGGATCATTATACCATCATACATGGTACAGGCATTGAAAGGGAATAATTTGAGCTACAGTGCAGCTCAGGCTAAAAGTTAAAACCTGACAGGAGATTTGCACGTTCCTAGAGGTCTTGTGGAGAGTTTGTAGAGCGCTTGTAGACAGTCAGCCACCTGCAGAGTCAGTGATCCGTCCCATTAATCAAATACACATGATTGACCACTGGTAGGCGTATGCGCTGGTTGTGGGAAGTTGACGGCGGAAAATATAGTTCTTTGTTAGAATGATTTAAAGGTTTTTGAAAGACTAACACGCTACATGAAACTGAAGTAAAATGTCTTATGCGGGTGGTTTTGATCGCAAAGTGGCAATCTTCATTTAAGTAGTGATTTATGCGCGAGTCCATGTGAGATTTGTAATCGATCACCATGACTGCTACAACTAGCTCAGTCTTCATCTCCCATAACCAGTTAAAAGATGGGCAAATAACTTGGGTTTCTTCCGCAGAAGGTTTTCCTTGTTGTGGGAGTCATTTGGCAATGAAGAACACTAGTGATTTGTGGGAGTCATTTGGCAATGAAGAACACTAGTGATTTGTGGGAGTCATTTGGCAATGAAGAACACTAGTGATTTGTGGGAGTCATTTGGCAATGAAGAACACTCAGTGATTTGTGGGAGTCATTTGGCACTGAAGAACACTCAGTGATTTGTGGGAGTCATTTGGCAATGAAGAACACTCAGTGATTTGTGGGAGTCATTTGGCAATGAAGAACACTAGTGATTTGTGGGAGTCATTTGGCAATGAAGAACACTAGTGATTTGTGGGAGTCATTTGGCAATGAAGAACACTCAGTGATTTGTGGGAGTCATTTGGCAATGAAGAACACTAGTAATCTGTGGGAGTCATTTGGCAATGAAGAACACTAGTAATCTGTGGGAGTCATTTGGCAATGAAGAACACTAGTGATTTGTGAGAGTCATTTGGCAATGAAGAACACTCAGTGATTTGTGGGAGTCATTTGGCAATGAAGAACACTAGTGATTTGTGAGAGTCATTTGGCAATGAACACCACTAGTGATTTGTGGGAGTCATTTGGCAATGAAGAACACTAGTAATCTGTGGGAGTCATTTGGCAATGAAGAACACTAGTAATCTGTGGGAGTCATTTGGCAATGAAGAACACTAGTGATTTGTGGGAGTCATTTGGCAATGAAGAACACTAGTGATTTGTGGGAGTCATTTGGCAATGAAGAACACTAGTGATTTAGAACACTAAACTGACAACTTGTTTTAGTGGCATTTAGACGTTGGCACTGGAAGTACACTGGACAAGGCATTGCTTATGGATTTACAACTTCTACGACATTTCAATGCGGATACTAACGTGCTGAAATATAACAAGTAGAGCTATAGGTGTCAACAGGTAAGAAACAATAGAGTTACTGTATGTAGAGCAAAATAGTGCTCAGAGGACTGAGGGGGCTTAAGGGGTAAGTTCTGCTGGCCTCGGTGTGGTAGTGGGGAGTGTCCTACATTGCAGTTAGGCCCGTTGGGGTTCCTGGTCAGTTAGGGGGATTAGCAAGTCATAGGCTGAACTGAGATAGACGCCTTGGTCTCTGTTCAGGTTGGGCTTCAGTGTTTTGATCTGGATGGCTTACTGTAGTTTTCGTTTTCTCCAGTGGGACTGATTAATGTACAATGTCTTGATTGTGTTCCAGTTGATGGTGTGGGATGGGTTCTCCTGGATATGGTCAGCTATGGCAGATTTGGAGTCAAGTTTTTGAACGGATGATTTGTGTCCCTTCATGCAGGTTTCTAGGGGTCTTCCTGTTTCACCTATGTAGGCTTTATTGCAGCTACATTCTATTTGGTATACAACACGTTTGGGTTGTTGAGTTAGTCTTGCTGTTTTCTTCCCTGTGGCGTGTAGGCGAGTCTTCAGTGTGCTTTGGCCTCTGAACACTGTTTCTATACCTGTGAACTGTTGCAGAAGGCGGGCGATTTTGTGGCTGGTGGGGCCAATGTATGGGGATGTTAACTTTTATCTCAGGGCCCTCGTCACATACCCTCAGCCGTAATCTGGTTGCGGGATGTAAGGCATTCCACACTGTTTTGTTGACTTTTTGGGCTGGTTATTTATTTAGGTGGGTGAAGACATTACGTTGATGTTGAATCTCCTACTCCAGCTTGTTGTTACATATGAGTTTAGCTCTCCTGGTGAGGGTGGACATGATGCCAGTTTTGATCTTGGTTGGGTGGTTAGACTTGTTTAGACTTGCTTCCAGCATATGGGTTGGAAGGGTGACGTAGTTAAAGCCCTCTTCTCTAATTCAGTTAGGTAGATTTCAGAGACTATTGGTGATAACGGGGATCCCATGGGGAGGGGATTGTGTCACCCCATATGAAGTAAGTCGCGAACAAGCAGCTGTCTAGTAGTCATATGACGCCCCTGGGGATAGGAATGTTTCTGGTGGTGAAAACTTATTTTTTGTTTTTTTAATCACGTCTACAGCATGGCTGGTTGGGACATTTGTGAATAAGTCTAAAACATCTGAGCACTACTTTTCTCTACATAACTCTAATGTTTCTCACCTGTTGACACCTACAGCTCCACTTGTTATATTTTTAAGACATTTGTGAACTTGAATAAACATACGAATTTTATACGTGTGAAAAAATATCATGGGTGTTTAATAAGTAGCAACAGCAAAGCGGATTATTGTAGTCTTAATCCGGGATTAAGATATAGATGTCCGTGTTAATCCCAGGCTTAATTGGAATATTTGGCAATGTCAGGCAGGGACCTGGAAGAAGAACTCAAGCAAGCTTTGTGTCCAGCAGTGACACTTTGCCAAAATTGACGAACAATAGGCATATTGTTTTGGAGTAAGTAAATAATACTCACAAGTGTCAAACTTTATTAACTGACACACACTGTACGTTTTTGAAAATCGTGAACAACAGTAATAAATTAATCCGTCAAAACTGGAAGCTGGGGCTGAATTCACCGTTTCTGTTCAAGTCCATTTTCTGTACAACTTCCTGGGTGGCAATTTTGTCAGCAACTGAGCATGTCTGTATGGACAATTAGTGATATAGGCTTATCATGGAAACTTTGTAAACACAACAGTCAGATTGAAAAAAAGTACAACAGCCGTTTCAGGTTACTTGTTGAAAACACTGATTGCTGCGACTATGCCTACATGTCCATCAACCAGAAGTATATGAATACATGATGTTATTTAGACGTCGCGACAAACGATATCAGCGATAAGGATAACGCGCAGGCGACAACTATCTGACTGTGTTGTGGTGCTGTCCTAGTGGAGAAGCGCGCGCTATTGCACATGCTTCATTCACAAGAGAGTTGTGTTGCTTTGTGAAATTTATGGGAAGATTTGGCCAGTTTACTTTAAAACATCTGTTGCACAGTTCTATATGACATAATATAAATGTATATCAAAATCAGTGTGCCGATTGTCAACACCAATCAGAGACATATCTCGGAGATCACATATTTACTCCCTTAATTAAGTTGATTTTGTTTTGCAGAGGTAGGTTACACAATGAAAGATGAACTCTCCAAGATTTACCAGTGTGAGCTGTGAGGTGCATATGGCCAATGAGCTCGGAGGAGCAAGGTAGTGATGTGATCGGTGAGGTGCACGGTAACAGTGTGAGCTGGGAGGTACATGTACAAGATAGTAATGCGATTTGGGAGGTGCACTGTAGCAACATGAGCTGAGAGGTGCATAGCAGCCTGACTTACCAATATGAGCTGGGAGGTGCACAGCAGTCTGACTTACCAATATGAGCTGGGAGGTGCACAGCAGCCTGACTTACCAATATGAGCTGGGAGCTGCACAGCAGTCTGACTTACCAATGTGAGCTGGGGGGTGCACAGCAGTCTGACTTACCAATATGAGCTGGGAGGTGCATTATAGCCTGACTCTGGGGAACAAATGCTCTGAAACACACACATAAAAACTCACAGTCAATGAGCATATCTGCATGCATAAAGTCATTAATTTAATTACTTTATTGGTGTGTTCTTCCACAGTACTGTAATTCTTTAATCTTTTTCGCATGTTTTCAGGTGTTTATTCAAGCGTATTCTGAAGGGATTATTCCGTGTTCACGAATAAAATTATACTCTTTGTGAAGCCCTGAAACTGGAAGATCCAAGCAATGTAGTTTCGTTTCCAAAATCAAATTAAAATTGCGCATAAATTGCACTGAAAGTTGCGAAAAGGCTGAGGAATTAACATACACAAGATTTACTTATTTTTTCACTAAAGTGCTTCATCCAGTGTCACCAAAATAAACCTAGGTTTTATATGTGTACACGTTACTGTTATTCAAATCATTTTTCATATGATTAGCACATGTTTATACACATACAGTGACTGTATAAAGTTCACCAGGCACTCCTCTTCTTTACAAGGATGAGGAAAGAATCTGTGTCCAATTCCACAATGATGGCTTTGACACATGTCCAAATTTGAAATCTGGTTTTATCACTTGGGAACTGAATTTGTGTATGCTTAAGCAAGCACTGAGTTAAGACACAGCTGCCATAATCTTAACTTTTCAGACTATTGATAATGCATAATACTGAACTTTAAAATTCTGAGTTTAGCTAAAAACCGCGTTTTGCAATTGGCCCCCTTTAGCAAATTTCACCTGGCGCGAAGTTCAGCATGGTCTCGCAGGATAGTCTCATCTGCTGACAGAATCCTCTGTAACGTGACCCGGGCCTCGTCCCACGCTGCCTTACCCAGGGACATCAACTCATTTAAGGTGGTCTGCCAAGGGAGATAACCATAGCAGTGAGAGATTTATTTTATTGGTGTTTTATGCCGTAGTCAAGAATATTTCACTTATCCGATGGTGGGAGGAAACGCAGGAGGAAACGCGGGAGGAAACCACGACCATCCCCAGGTTGCTGGCAAACTTTCCGGCCCCTTACACTGGAGAGGAGGCCAGCATGAGCTGGAATTGAGGCTCGTGGGTCATTGCGCCATGCTGGCGTGCTAGCCGGCCTGGCCACAGAGGTCCCCCCAGGCTATAAGAGCAAAAGACAACAGTAACAATTAGGTTACATTTAGTGGTTTATTTATTTAATTTTCAGACATGACAAAGGTTGAAATTAGCAGTTTTGAACACCTGCCAATCATTAAAACATTGCATTAACCGACTTCTCTGATTTTTGCAACACACAAAATGGTCATAGGAATATACATGTTTTTATTGGTTCAGGACACCTAATGAATAAAGACTGGCCTGAAACTGGATTCCTTATACATATATCACAGTTGGATGACTTTCTCACCTGTTCAAACACTCTCTGATTGCTCTTCAACACGGGCCCATCAAACAGGTGTTTCACCACAGACAAGTCCAGGATTTGGTCTCCGATGGCAACACCAATTCTACGCTGAGGCTGAGAACAGAGGATGATTTCTATGAGAAATTTCACCATAAATCCAGTGAACTGACAAAGTTCAGGATTCATACTTGTTAATAATTTCATATTTCCATGTGTTTTCAGGCTTTTCACAACTAAAATTCACAGCTTCCAGGCTACTTGGGTAAAATATTCCACAGTTATGATAACACTGTATTCGCTTCAAGCAATGTAAACTGATCTTTCTCATCAACATGTATACAGAAGACTAGTATTTCAAGAGAGTGAGCCTACTGGTCTACTAGCCTATCAAATCACAACCTTGTGAAATAATGAGTGTGAAAAAGTTTTTTACAAGCTCATCTCACTGTAAAAGTAAAGCTGTTGTTTTGTTAGTTGCTGACCTGCTTCTAAGGTGTTCATTTGTGAAAAGCAGATGCTTCTATGAAAACTACCAGCTGACAGCAAACTCAGCTTTACAAATCCCCTAGAAAGAACTATATTAGACTGGGTACACCTATTCTCATTTTAATCAGTGATGAACACCATGCATGACTGCAATCAACACACAGCTGTGCCCAGAGTCCCCCTCCCTCCGACCCCATACACCCCCGCAAGCAGATGTGTTGTGTCAACATTTTTTTACGAACATGTTCACCACTGTAAGAACATTGCAAGCACGTTTTTGATGCAAATATCTACGGTACATGAATCTATAAATTTTGCGGTAACCATTCCAATTCCAGAAAGGAAATACATCTTCACTCATTCAGTCATGTCACATCCATGGTGTAGCTGTACAGAGCGAAGATAAGCATAAACAGCGATGTCTAGGACGAGCATAAAGCACAAAAGTCTAATCATAATACCCTTTCAGAATAACTGACAACCGAGTTTTAATTTAAGTCAAGATCAAAACCATATTGTTTAATGATTACAACTTTGGGCGGACAACACTGGTTGTCCAATGAACCTAGAGGAATTGGCCACACCTCCAAACTCTGGGGTCATCTACAAGGTCATGTCAGGCCAAACCTCAAGTTCATCCACTCTAAACACCACAATCAAAGACTGTCATCGTTTTTAAAAGCGGTTACCTTTTCCTCCGTGGAGAAAACGCCATAGGGCAGGTTCTGTATTGGAAAGTGGCTGTCTGGGTTGACCGAAATGAACGACATTTTCACTATCTCGTCTGCAATGTTAACTACACAGGACCGAACTCTTTGCAACACGCGGCTTCAACATCCGGGCATCTGACGAGGCTCAGTGCGGTGTATTTCAAAATAAGGAAAAGTATTCGCCAACTGATTTTCGGCACGCACGGTCTATTTCCGCTAATATGTATATAATACAGATTTACCTATAACTAATAAACCTTTTGTGGTTGTTTTAGTCTAAAATGTCAACACACTGAATAAATATTTTCGTGACAAACGGACCCCATTGATGTTCGGCACCCTCATATCAAAACTTATATTTTTAGCCGCATTTTAACATAAGTTGACTTAAAAATCATTCATCTATTTTCAAATTATACTAAAAGTATTTATGTAAAGTAATCAAACTTATTTTATTTTCATAGCATTTATACAAATGCCTGTTTAATTTTGGCGGGATGACATTGCAGAGCTATCTTTTTTCACCTCAAGCCGCGTGGCGTAAACGGCATCTCTGTAGTGAGGGGAAAGATAAACTCGAAGGGAACCAAGAAGAAAACCAAGATGTGGCGACCTCAGGTTCTGCGGCTTCTGGTGCGAACTGAAATCAGGCCTCTTGTCACACGTTTGTACCATTTTGATAACGTTGCCCCGATCGGCACGCGTCCAGAAGTGGGGAGTCCTGAATACAAGGTGATTAATGCTGCACAGTCCCCTTGAGTGAGTGAGTGCTTGGGGTTTAACGTCGTACTCAACAATTTTTCAGTCATATGACGACGAAGGAATCATTAGGGTGCATGCACGTGTAATGTGCCTCCTTGTTGCAGGACGGATTTCCACCGCTCTTTTATTTAGTGCTGCATCACTGAGACGACTTACCGAAGGCAAGTAAGCCGTCCCGCCCGAGCCATTATACTGATACGGGTAAACCAGTCGTTGCACTATCCCCTTCATGCTGAACGCCAAGCGAGGAAGTTACAACTTCCTCTTTTAAAGTCTTAGGTGTGACTCGACCAAGGATTGATCCTGGATCTACCGGTCCCGGAGCGGACGCTCTACCAACTGTGCTATCCGGGCCGGTGCACAGTCCCCTTGTAAATCACAACTGTTCTTAGCTCTGTAGGGCTGTGATTATGTATGCGATCACAGCCCTGTCTGGTTCCATAAGCTTACCTTGAACACTTCTTTTCTTCCCCTGCTGGTTTTAATATACTACTGCTGGGCACCAAATAATTTGTCTGTCCGTAGTCATAGTCGTCTCAGGTATCAATTCCAGGTAGTGTTCCAATGTGTTATCACTAATAAATCTACAAAAGCATGAAACTAGTGCAAACTGGATAAATTCTATCGCCAACCGCCATTTGTGAATGCATACTCCTCACAGTGAAGTGAATCATATACAGTGATCATTGCCACTATTAGGCCAGTTAGACCTTTTGACACGCGTACTGGGTAATTGTTTAGGATCGATCTCACCAGTAATGACGTAGAGGGAACCCATAATCAGTACTGATGAATAAAAAACGATTTTCAGACAGTTAAAGAATAGATTAAAGAAGATCTACAAAATATACCAGTTGCTAGTAATGTCAGTAGTTATCTCCCTTGTATGGGCTGTGAGGAGTATGCATTCAAACATGGCGGTTGGAGTTTTGATTCAACGTCCTGCTTCACACTAGCACCACCTCAAGGGATTAAATAATATGCCAGCTTCCCATTAGCTAGCTCTAAGATACGTTGTTTCCTACTTAATCATAGCCCATAGAGCTATCAGTTAGCCAGTGTGTATATGTGTGGGTGTAATATTTGTGGATCTTCATGTTTGTTGGTTCGGCTGCGTCGTTCAGTCAGGAGAATTGTTAACTTGAGTACTGGTACCTAGAAAAGGGTGTGGTTTACTCCAACCACTGGTCCGACATGTCTGGGTTCATATTATATATTATACTGACATTTCTAGTTATGAACATCAGATGAAGTTTCAGTACCATCGGGTTAATAGGCCAAGAGGTCTGTATCTTTTATCACTGTGATGTACCATGGGATCATTCAACTTGTTCAACATTCTGTTGCCATGACGATGCTGTTTGTTTTCATTAGGCATGGATGGCGCCGCATCAGTACTTTAGAATGGCGACTAAATTCATTTTTACTTCACATACTCATTACTCCACTTATCATGCTGGTCTAGTGTACAACCGTCTGTGCATTTGTCTGACGCGTCAGAGCGCGGACTGGGTCAGATGTGACATGACATATTTATGAACTCTTCCCTTTGACATTGTTTCACTCAAAATGCTAGTATAGTAATAAAAACTAATATGAACACAGACGTGTGATGGTCTGTGTGGACAATCATAGGGATAAGCCATTTTCCTCCACCAATGAACCTGATTAACCTGATTAGGATTATAGAAGTGAAAAATTCCTCGATAAACACGTATTAAATAAATGTACAAAAGTAAATAAACACTTGTATCGCTATGTTTAAACTATATACCACCACATGAAAACAGCACTTTGGATACGGTGTGGATGACTTTTACGTGATCTTACATTGAAGGATCGTGTAAGACCACATGTCCTTCGCCAACATAACACAAGGTCACACGTGGGAGTGTTTGTCAGAAACTTGTCAGTAGTTTATTCTGAGCACTTTTGTTTGCTCCACAGACAAAACTGGTGGTTTACTAAGGGCACTTTAATTTGGGCCACCTATAAAACTGGTGGTTTACTAAGGGCACTTTAGTTTGCACCACCTATAAAACTTGTGGTTTACTCCAGGGACTTAAGTTGGCGCCACCTATAAAACTTTAGTTTGCTCGTCTATAAAATTGGCCATCATTGTGGAAATAGATGAGATGAGTATGATGTTAAGCAACAACCAAATAAATAAATGGCCTGTTGTGTGTTGTTCATGAGGCCCAGGGGCCTCTCACCCACGCAGCCACTGCGAGTTTAAGTTCAGCTCATGCTGGCTTCCTCTCTGGCCATACATGGGATAGCCTCTCAGCAAGCTGCGAATGGTCATGTGTTTCCCACGGGTTCTGCCAGGTTTCTTCCCACTATAATGCTGGCCGTTGTCGTTTAAGTGAAATGTTCTTGACTACGGCGTAAAACACTAATCAAGTAAATAAATAATTGTACCTGTGAATTATGTGATATGATATAACTATTGTGTTGCAGGAAAATTATGATAGGATGAAAAGTCTGGTCGTGGAGCTAAAGCAGAAAGTCAATAAAATCTTGCAAGGTTTGTTCAACAGTAGTGTCAACAACTATATCTTATTATTTCAAAGGTACTAGATGCAGAAAATCTGTAGATTGCTGTTAATACGTAATTGATGGCAATCATGTGGTTGTATGCACTGTAGCCTAACTTTTCTGGAACATTCAGCAGAGCACGGAGAAAATCCATGATCATCCATAGGTTGCTGAGGACCAAATAGAACTGAATATATATGAAAATATATGAAAAACTAATCCTCGCGGGCCACAGTGGCTCAGCTGGTTAGAGCGCTAGCGCAGCGTAATGACCTAAGAGCCTCTGACCAATGCGGTCGCTGTGAGTTTAAGCTCGAGCTCATGCTGGCTTCCTCTCTGTCCATACGTGGGAAGGTCTGACAGCAACCTGCGGATGGTCGTGGGTTTTTCCTTGGCTATGGCCGCTTTCCTACCACCATAATGCTGGCTGTCGTCGTGTAAGTGAAATACTCTTGAGTACGGCGTTAAAGACCAGTCAAATAAACAAATAAATAGATAAATAAATTAGCTAATCCTATTACAAGTCACATGTAGCTGTGGCGGTACACAGTTCAGAAGAATTGTTTGTACAGTCCACCCAGGAATCGCACCAGTGCAGTTGTGTGAGTTCAAGTTCAGCTCATGCTGGCTTCCCCTTCGACCATACGTGACAAGGTCTGGCAGCAAGCTGCAGATGGTCATGGGTTTCCCCAGGGCTGTGCCTGGTTTCTTCCCACCATAATGTTGGCCGCTGTTGTCTAAGTGAAATATTCTTGAGTATGGCATAAAACACCAGTCAAATAAATCAATAAATAAATTGTACAATCCAGTTCAGACAGTGAGATTGATGCATTATACAGGTACATTTAGGTTAGCTGTTAACTTCTGAGGGAGGATTGGAGCATAATTAAGGTGCTGATGCACCCATACTTTGAGTCAACCTTTACAAAACCTAAAGCACTTTTTTCCAATGCAAAGTATACATATGACTATGCTGAAAGTGACACCAAAGATGATGTGTTTGTGTCACTGAAGATGCAAGCTTCACTAAACTGTGCACATTATTTCTCTATACCAAATAGCTCCCTCAGAATGCTTCAAAAAAAGAGTCGGTGGCAGTGGTAGTTGAAACAGTTAAAGAATTAGGGTACATTCCCAGATAACATAACTTTTTTGGGAGGTCAATAGACGTCCCCAATTATGCTATACAGGTTTAACTTAATCAGCATGTGAAGATTTGGGTGTAATTCATGTATGGGAAAGTTTTTCAGTTTGTCTGCAGTTCACAGTATTTCACCTGAAATTTCACCTGTAAAAAGGCATTTTTTTAATAAGCACATTAATACCTTAAAATAATACATTTGATGCCAACACTTCAGTTTTCCAGATAAGAAATTAGTCAGAGTTGACAAAAAAGTGTTCAGTGGCTTTGTAAGGTGGATGAATCTGTCAGGATCAAGCAAAATGTCAGGATGAAGCAGAATGTATCAGTTGTCACTTCATGCTAAACTTTTAGAGAAATCTGGTTTCCTACACTCATTTGGACAAGTGAAATACATGTATTCTTAACTCATGCTACATCATTTAGTTAATCAAGCAATCAATCGATTTGAAGGTGGTGGAGCGAAGGCAAGGGAACGACAGACGTCACGAGGCAAAATGCTACCCCGGGACCGTATCACAACCCTGCTGGATCCTGGGTTTGTACTTCATATATTTATCTGTCACTGGAGTTACCTCCCCTACCATTACCATCTTTATAAAAAAAAATTCCTCAGACAAATGCAGTTATACCTTTGGTTTAAGGGGTGCTTCATGCTTTGTGTTGTCAGTGACATAACACACCTTTTTCTACACCTGTATGTTCAAGTTTGAATAATATTCTATTGAATGACAAGTTAAATTTAACATTAAATTCCTGTTATGTAGGTCACCGTTTCTGGAAATAGGTCAGCTGGCTGGTCACCACCTGTACGGAGAGGAGGAGGTCCCAGCGGGTGGGATCATCACAGGGATTGGGCGAGTGTCAGGGTATGTCAGACCTGCACATGGTAAATGATCTCAAGTTTATGAGGCAAATAAATGTCATAAAAAATATAGAAATTTACATTTTTCTGGTAGGATATCATCCTACTTTCCAGTCAGACCTCTTACAATGAATAGAACTCCCAAGATCTGGCAAAATGAGCAGCTTAGTTGTGGAGGCACTTTTAGGTCTTTTACAAGACCAGTGGCGGGGCCTCCGTGCCTCAGTTGGTTAGCGAGCCAGGACCCAGGGGCTTCCTCTGTGGCTGTACATGGGAAGGTCTGCCAGCAACCTGGTTGTGGGTTTCCCCTGGGGCTCTGCCCGGTTTACACCCACCATAATGCTGGCCGCCGTCATGTAAGTGAAATATTCTTGAGTAGGGCATAAAACACCAATCAAATAAATAAATAAATAAATACAATATCGATGTGGGATTTACACTCATAACACTGAGTCTGGTGATGAAACTTGGCTGAGGTTATTTGGGCTTTCGAGCTGTCAACCTCAAAGTCAGGGACCTCATTGGCAGTAACACCTTTTAAGTCTTTTTTCACCTGAAGATCTCTCACCACAACTAGTCAAGAACTAGTTGACTGTTAACACGACTGTGGCGATTGTCATTTCATTCATATAGTTGCCAGTATAAATGAAATGCTAAGGCTGAAATTTCAATTCAATTTCAATAAGGATGAAATCAGCAATTTTTCAGACTTTGCACACCAGCTGACATTCTGGATTTGACTCCCTGTATACATGTATATCTGAATGTTATAGTGTAGGAGTGACTTTCACAAAAACAAAAATTTTTTTTCAAGAAAATGGTTGTATGTTGTTGTTTTGTGGTCGCCCAGTTTAAAAAAACAACTCTAAGCATGGTACAAGTTTCTTGTCAGTTCTGTAGTCTATGTAAGGTCAGTATTGATATCAACTGATGATCAGCTCAAAATACATGTATTAAAGTTCAGAATGGTCCCAGGATAATTTTCATGAATATAATGACAATTAGTTACTTTGTTCTGTTCCAGCATTGAGTGTTTGATAGTTGCCAATGATCCTACAGTAAAAGGGGGCTCATATTATCCAATCACAGTGAAGAAACATCTGCGTGCTCAAGAAATAGCCCAGGACAATTACCTCCCTTGCATATATCTAGGTATGTATAATCCAGTTACCTCCCTTGTGTGTATTTTGGCGTGCACAAACCAGTTACCTCCCTTGTGTATACCTTGGTGTGCTGCTGGTTGATTGACTGAGATATCCTCAGGGCAGTTGTACTGAGCTCAAAAGTAACATCTGCTAGGGAGAGCGTGATCACTTTAGAATCCTCCTGGCAGAAGGTTTACTGGGCTACAAAAATGCCTCTTCAAGGAGAGTGCGTCTCATTTCCACAGTGAGGAAATCCCTTCTTGGGTTAACACATGCTACAGATATAAAGGCTTAGGTGAACTTGACGGACAACACAACCATGACACAACGTGTAACATGAGGCAGTTCTTCCTTCTTCAGGTAGGGAATAATTTTGAAAATGAGAGGTTTTCCATATCCCAGCTGTATGCGCAAGGTTTTCCAAACACACCCCCAGACAATCCACAGAAGAAAATTAAATTTTTCTTACGTTTTTTACTTGTTAATGAACAACCAATCATTAATTCATTGCTAATGAATCTGACAACAATGCTACCGATACTTGCTGTATGCCGTATGTTCATGTCAGTGAGGGATTCCCCAAAGTCGTGATCCATAAAGAGCTGACCTGTTTGCGAAAACGAGGCTTTTATGAGATTTACCAACGGCCAATCATAGAGCTACCTCTGAAGCAGGGGCGTTGATGTGTACTTGACCTTACGTGTCAATCAGGTCAAGCATGTGGACTAGGTATACACAAAGCAGTTATCTCCCTTGTACACTTAGGCTTGTACCAATCCGTACTCCTTACAGCGCATGCACCACTCTCTACCTTTCGCTTTACAACACTGCCACCACTAATAACTTTTGAACAGAAATCTTGAACGACTCCAAGGTCACTGGGATCATGGTGATGGGGCAGGAAGTGATGTAAAAACACAAACATTCTGTCTTGACCTTTGTTTCTAACAAAACATTATACACATGCGTTTTTTATATGTAGAGTATGTACAACACGATTCTAACCAAAACCTTAAACAGTTTTGTTGATGAATACTGATTAAATAGTTCTGCAAGAGGACAAAGGTGTTGAGACTAAGCCTAAACAAGCCTACGTGCATCACTCGGGCTCCAAGGATCAAGCTCGGCCTGTGGTGACAGTGACATGAAAGGAAAGGTAGAGAGCGACGCATGCGCTGTAAGAAGTACGGCACAAACCATTTGCATCCGTTGTACATATCTAGGTATATGCTAAGCAGTTACCTCCCTTGTACATATCTAGGGATGTACTCAGCTGTTACCTCCCTTGTACATATCTAGGGATGTACTAAGCTGTTACCTCCCTTGTACATATCTAGGTATGTACTAAGCAGTTACCTCCCTTGTACATATCTAGGTATGTACTAAACAGTTACCTCCCTTGTAAGTTCCTATATATGTATGTACACACCCATTACTTCTGCACAAACCTAGATATGTATGTGCGAACCATAAATGTGCAAGCTTAAAAATTGTGTGTTAGAGCTGATATTCTGAGACATCAGTTTTGTTTTACAAGAATTTTTCAAGAGCAGCTCGAAACAAAAATCATTTACTGCGATGACCTTTTAGACCTCATGCCTGGGCTTCTCACAGGTGAATACAAATGTGATTGCTCTGAGTTCAAGTCCATACTGTATACAGTGTGTTGAAAGGTCTCCAGCAACCTACAGATGGTCGTGAGTTTCTCCTGGGCTCTGCCCAGTGTCCTCTCACCATAATGCTGGCCACCGTCCTAGAAGTGAAATATTCTTGAGTCTGGTGCCATACACCAATCAAATAAATAAATAAATTAATACCAACGACATCAGAAAATAACTTTAGTTTGTTAACTAACTCGTGTACAGGCATTGGTGATTAAATTAAATTGTCAGCAAGCTGTCAGTTGGACTGAGAGGCTGTATTGGCAATATAAATTGTCTTCAGTGTGAAAGCTGAGTAGGGTTTATAGTGCATGTATACTGAGTTGCTGCTCAGACTGATTTCAATTTTGTTACATTTTTTTTTCTGCTTTATTTTCACAGTTGATTCAGGTGGGGCCAATCTCCCACGACAGGCTGAGGTCTTCCCGGACAGAGACCACTTTGGTCGAATCTTCTATAACCAGGCTGTGATGTCCTCTAAAGGTATTCCACAGGTAAGTTATCAGGTGCCCACACTCAAACATGAAGCATAAGGCGCAACACGGGTACATTGTGCTGTTTAGTGATGACCACTCATCTTCCAACCAGTATTATGGTGTGCATATCTGTTGTATGTAACGTGAGAAAGTTCGTCAATAACTTGCCAAAGGTTTGTGGTTTAATAACACTCGCATCTGGCGTCTTAAACCCGTAAATCTGGTCACCATTGTATAAGTGAAATAATCCTGAGTAAGTTTTTCCTCAGCACACAGATCAGACATATGTGGCCTTAGAAATGACAACCAAGTATGCCATGGAAATGACAACCAAGTCAGCCATGGAAATCACAACCAACTCAGCCATGGAAATCACAACCCACTCAGCTGTGAAAATGACAACCAACTCAGCTATGAACATGGCAACCAACTCAGCCATGGAAATCACAACCAACTCAGCTATGGAAATCACAACCAACTCAACCATTGAAATGACAACCAACTCAGCCTTGAAAATGACAACCAACTCAGCCATGGAAATGTCAACCAACTCAGCCATGAAAACGACATCAACTCAGCCAAGGAAATCACAACCAACTCAGCCTTGGAAATGTCAACCAACTCACCCATGGAAATGACAACCAAGTCTGCCATGGAAATGTCAACCAACTCAGCCATGGAAATGACAACCAACTCAGCCATGGAAATGACAACCAAGTCTGCCATGGAAATGTCAACCAACTCAGCCATGAAAACGACATCAACTCAGCCATGGAAATGACAACCAACTCAGCCATGGAAATGACAACCAACTCAGCCATGGAAATGACAACCAACTCAGCCAAGGAAATCACAACCCACTCAGCTTTGAAAAAGACAACCAACTCAGCTATGAACATGGCAACCAACTCAGCCATGGAAATGACAACCAACTCAGCCAAGGAAATCACAACCAACCAAGCCATAGAAATGTCAACCAACTCAGCCATGGAAATGACAACCAACTCAGCCTTGAAAATAACAACCAACTCAGCCATGGAAATGACAACCAACTCAGCCATGGAAATGACAACCAACTCAGCCATGGAAATGACAACCAACTCAGCCAAGGAAATGACAACCAACTCAGCTTTGAAAAAGACAACCAACTCAGCTATGAACATGGCAACCAACTCAGCCATGGAAATGACAACCAACTCAGCCAAGGAAATCACAACCAACCAAGCCATAGAAATGTCAACCAACTCAGCCATGGAAATGACAACCAACTCAGCCATGGAAATGACAACCATCTAAGCCATGGAAATGTCAACCAACTCAGCCATGGAAATGACAACCAACTCAGCCATGGAAATGACAACCAACTCAGCCATGGAAATGACAACCATCTAAGCCATGGAAATGACAACCAACTCAGCCTTGAAAATGACAACCAACTCAGCCATGAAAATGACAACCAACTCAGCCTTGAAAATGACAACCAACTCAGCCATGTAAATGACAAGCAACTCAGACATGACAATGACAACCAAGTCAGCCTACAATTGCTTTGTGGCACAGGGCCCTAGTGGACGTTGGCTATACAAGGGAACGTCTGCCAGCAACCTGCTGATGGCTGTGGGTTTCGCCAGGCTCTGTCTGTTTTTTTTTTTTCACCATAAAACTGGCCACTGATATATAAGTGAAACATTCTTATGTACAATATAGAACACCAATCAGCAAATAACTAATAAATAAATAGTTCTTCCACACTGTTTTTTTCAGATAGCAGTTGTACTAGGCAGCTGTACTGCAGGAGGGGCTTACGTTCCAGCGATGTCAGATGAGAGCATCATCGTCAAGAACCAGGGGACTATTTTTCTGGCGGGACCACCCCTGGTATGAATAGTCTGCTTGTGTCAAAAAGAGTAAGCCATGAGCAAAACAATCCGTGGTTTTCAGGTTGTGCTGCTGTGTGGCAGCAAAGTGATGCTTGATGGTAGTGAAGGGCTATTTTACTACGGTATCTTATGCCATGGCAGGTTAAATACCAGCAGAATTGACCACTCTCAGGTATTATATGACCACTGGGTTGAGACCACACCATATTTGCCCTGTTTATTTGATTTTTTTATTTGATTGTTGTTTTACGTTGTACTCAAAAATATTTAACTTATACAATACAGTTTTCATAAAGTTTTAGTCATAAGGGCGGCCAGCATTATGTTGGGAAGAAACCGGGCACAACTTCATTTGCCCTAAAATCCATACCTGGCATGAGAAAATAGCTGACAAGCAATTTTTCCCTTTCCATCTTGCCATTTCAAGTGAGCAGAAAGTGAGAAAATGAAATGTTTCCTTATGTTGGCATAAAAATGAACCATATTATGGCAAGTAACAGATGACTCACCAAAATTTGTGGCAAGAAGACGGTGTTGCTAGAGTACCCACTCACCTCTTAAGACCAAGACCTGTATGTATCAAATGTCTTAAGAAGTCAAAAATTCAAGCACAGCTACAAATTTTAGGATTGCATTCTGTGGGTAACCTGTAGGTCAAAAGCAGTTAAATTCGCATGATTTTGTCCAGAGAACTTAACTTGTTAACAAAGAATTTCATAGTGGGGGTGTTCATAGCATAGGTGTATAATGCAGTTGGTAGACCACTTTGCCACAAAATGTAATGTATAGATTTTTTTTTTTTTTTTGTCACTAAGCACAACACCCTTTTTCAACCAATAGATTCGCAGAATCACAGGCAGATTTTGTGTTATTTCTTTGATATATGTTTTAAGCTGTTGCTGGTTGTTGCAGGTTAAGGCAGCTTTGGGACAAGTTGTCTCCCCTGAAGAACTAGGTGGCGCTGATCTTCACTGCAGGTACTCATAAATCATTTTTGTTTTTCAACAATTTGTAAATTTTTTTCTTTGTTCTTTGTGCTCTTGAAAAACTTTCGAAATTCTAAGTTGGTCTGATATTAAAGTATCTCTAGTCTGTACTGTACAGACATATTGTTCTAGGTTTAATTGTTATTTCATCCAGCATATAATTGAGAAGGGAGTTTCGTCTAGTGAGCCAGGGGCCAGTTTCACAAAGCGCATTCAGCACTGCTATACACAACCAGGCACTGCTGTACATGACTGGGCACTACTATACACAACTAGGCACTACCATACACAATTAGGCACTGCTGTACATGACCAGGCACTGATGTACACGACCAGGCACTGCTGTACACAACCAGGCACTGCTGTACATGACCAGGCACTGCTATACAAGACCAGGCACTGCTATACATGACTAGGCACTGCTATACACGACTAGGCACTACTATACACAATTAGGCAGTGCTATGCACGACCAGGCACTACTATACATGGCCAGGCACTACTATACATGACTAGGCACTGCTGTACACGACTAGGCACTCATGTGCAAGACTAGGCACTGCTAAACATGACTAGGCACTGCTATAACCAACTATGCACTACTGTACACAACTAGGCACTACTATACATGACTAGGCACTACTATACACGACTAGGCACTACTATACATGACTAGGCACAAGTACAAGCATGGTCACTTGACTTGGCTCGAAATTAACAGTGAGCTGCTGGTCAAAACCAGAAGAATACTGGTCAGTAGAGTTAAAGAAGCACTGGACTGTGATATATCACAGGTGGCCTGAGTATCCTTATAGACTAAGCATCCCCGAGCCCTGGCCCATTTGCATTGTTTTAATGTTCTTGTACAAATATGTTAAATGTAATGACAACACATCATTTTGAGTAATTCTACACTAGTGATGTCTAATAAATTGCAGTTAACATCAGTGCATTTTTTTCTTGGACCTAATTCTGCTTAAGCTATGGTGCTAGGGGAGGTGTAATTTACTGCTATTTATTCATTTATATGAACAGCGAGAATAAAACCTTAACTGAGGTTAATTGACGAGGCCGTACTTCTTCGCTTACCAATAACAAGCTTTCATTAGCATGGAACTCAGACATACACCCTTCTGGTACATGTAAGTTAAGTAATAAAGTATAGTTTGCCATGTTCCATGCCAGCACGTCTATCACACTGTCGCCGCTGCTCTGATTTTACCCTCTGTGCTGTACATCTGTCACACTGTCGTCGCTGCTCTGATTTTACCCTCTGTGCTGTACGTCTATCACACTGTCATCACTGCTCTGGTTTTACTCTCTGTGCTGTATGTCTATCACACTGTCGTCGCTGTAATGGTTTTACTCTCTATGCTGTACATCTATCACACTGTCGTCGCTGCTCTGATTTTACCCTCTATGCTGTATGTCTATCACACTGTCGTCACTGCTCTGATTTTACCCTCTGTGCTGTACGTCTATCACACTGTCGACGCTGTTCTGATTTTACCCTCTGTGCTGTACGTCTATCACACTGTCATCACTGCTCTGGTTTTACTCTCTATGCTGTCCATCTATCACACTGCCATCACTGCTCTGGTTTTACTCTCTGTGCTGTACATCTATCACACTGTCATCACTGCTCTGATTTTACCCTCTATGCTGTACATCTATCACACTGTTGTCGCTGCTCTGATTTTACCCTTTGTGCTGTACATCTATCACACTGTCATCGCTGCTCTGGTTTTACCCTCTGTGCTGTACGTCTATCACAGTGTCATCACTGCTCTGGTTTTACCCTCTATGCTGTACATCTATCACACTGTCATCACTGCTCTGATTTTACCCTCTATGCTGTACATCTATCACACTGTTGTCGCTGCTCTGATTTTACCCTTTGTGCTGTACATCTATCACACTGTCATCGCTGCTCTGATTTTACCCTCTATGCTGTACGTCTATCACAGTGTCATCACTGCTCTGGTTTTACCCTCTATGCTGTACATCTATCACACTGTTGTCACTGCTCTGATTTTACCCTCTGTGCTGTACGTCTATCACACTGTTGTCACTGCTCTGATTTTACCCTCTGTGCTGTACGTCTATCACACTGTCATCACTGCTTTGATTTTACCCTGTATGCTGTACGTCTATCACACTGTCGTCGCTGCTCTGGTTTTCATCTCCATGCTGTATGCCTTTCTTTTATTACATTAACATTTCATTCAGTTTGCATTGACTGTAATCATCAAAAAATGTGTGCTTCTGCTGAATGCTGTAATTTAGATGCAACGAAATGTAATGTTCAGGGGAACCAGTACGGTAGATCTCAGAAGAGAGTTAGATTTTGTAGTCGGTTTTGAACCCCTGGTGTTGCAGTCAACAACATGATTTATCTTTATAACATTCTAACATACTTCCAACAGTCGTAACACTAAAAACAGTGGTGAGTGAAGTGTGCTCAAATCTACACACAGTTGCCGCCCTCGTCATGGACGCTGGGACGGTTCCATTTCGATAATAATTTTTTGAATATTCTCTTACCAGTAACCCATCTAAAATGGCAGATTGCTGGTATTACAAGCATGCGCTGGGCTTGTGCTCTGTGATGGTAGACATTTCCCGTGATGCAGGAGTTAGTCGGCGATACACAAACCACTGTCTCAGCACCACTGCAGCCACTGGTCTGTGTCAGGCTGGCGTTGAAATACACGGGATAATGTCAGTAACTGGCCATTGTTAGAGAACTCGGGCGGCCTGTGTCCTAAGTTCTCAAACAGTGGACAACTCCTGTCTCCTGTGCATTATCTAGGTGATTTGAACATGGCGAACTGCGCTTTATTTCTTAACTTAACAGTACCAGAAGGATGTATGTTCCATGCTAATGAAATTTTAATATTGGTACATTTGAAGAAAACATCAAGTTTTTCAAACTAAAAATAGAGGCAAACAAATGTCATAAAATATTACGTTGGAATTAAGTCCTACATTTTCTTCAAGTAGAAGATCATTTTATCTTCCAAACAAACCCCAAAACGCTTTTCAAAGATTAACAGAACTAGCAGAATCCTGCAAAATTTGCAGCTTAAGTCATTTTTCCGTGTGTGAGATTGTATCACATGACAGAAGATTGCAGCTCAGACTGGGTTGTGTGTTTCAGCAAGTCTGGTGTGACGGACCATTACGCACAGGACGACCAGCATGCATTGCACATTGCCAGGAAGGTTGTGAGTCATCTTAACTACCAGAAATCTCCAAATGTAAGATTCTTTTCTTCTTTTTCCTCTTCTTCCATCATGTTGATCATTATTGATATCCAGTGCTTCTGCGAAAGTGAGGAATAAAATTTGGAGTTATAAATCTGCCCTGCTTTGGCTCTTCTCCCAGTAACTGCTCCAAAATATTTGTTTTATTTATTTGATTGGCGTTTTTTGCCGTATTCAAGAATATTTCACTTATACGACGGCAGCCAGCATTATTGTGGAAGAAAACCAGGCAGAGCCCAAGGAAAACTCATAGCCATCGCAGGTTGCTGCCAGATCTTCCCAGGTACGGCCAGAGAAAAAGCCAGCATAAAATGTACCTAACCTCACAGCGTCAGAATTGATCAAATTGCTTGTGCTGATTTCAGGTTTGAAAATCAGCCGAATATGTGCATAAGTTTTGCATATGCTGTGTTTGAATTGTGGGATTCTTGGTGGTAGTTGGTTTTGATCAAGTTCCAAAACCAGCCTAATCCATGTGCATAAATTTTGCATGTGTTGTGTTTGAGTTGTGGGATTCTTGGTGGTATTGTTGGTTTTGATCAAGTTCCAAAACCAGCCTAATCCATGGACATTTAATAGTCTCATTGGTCATTGGTCCTTGTTCAATAATCACACCAAACACGGTCCGATTTTGTTTAAATTTGGTGTAGAGATTCATTTTGTCTCCCCTTATATTAATTTGGAATTACTTGCAGGAGTTTTGCATTTTCAACTCGATTTGTAAATTTTGTGAATTTTCTTGTTTTCATGCATTCATATGGTACAAATAAACATTCCTTATAAGGCAATTACGAACGGTGACATTTTGCAGGTTGTGTTTCTTTGTAATGTTCCTACAACATGTAGACATACCTGTATTCTTCAGCCGTTTCAGCTGCCTCTGCAGCCAGTATTTTGACACATTCTGCCAAATCTATGGGGTATAGAGAAGTAATCTGCGCAGTTTTGTGAAGCTTGCATCTTTAATGACATAAACAAATTATTTTATACCATCACATTTATTATCATAATTGCTGTATGCATAAATTCCACTGAAAAAAGTGTTTTAGCAGTTGAAAAGGTTGAAACTTTCAGTAAGTGCTATGCTGTTACTACATGTATATGCTAGCTTAGTTACTGTACACCAAGGGTTACGTGTTCAATCCCAGCCTAAGACAGACATTCCGTTTCGCTGTTTACCTTGGGCCTTGGTGACAATAGCTTTATTTGACACTCAGGTAACCATATGCAGAGTCTAAGGAGTCTCTTTGAAGACCTTCTGTTCCAGCAATATTGTGTGTATATCTGTGAAAAGTCTTGTCAGTAACTTGCCAAAGGTCATTGGTTTACCCTGTACATTCTGGTTTCTCCTCAAATAAATGTGAATGCTATAGTATGAGAAACCAATATTTCAACTTGCTGCTAAATAACAAATAGTTAAAATGTACTACTTGTTGTGTTGCCTAGGTAACAGTGGAGGCCCCAGAGGCACCCCTGTACCCTGCAGATGAGTTATATGGAATTGTTGGAGACAACTTGAAAAAAACGTTTGATGTACGGGAGGTAGGTAAAAATTAATTCAGGAGCAAAGAACAGACAAATTCATTTCAATTTGCCATTACAAAACAAATTAAATTTTGTATTTACCTCCTGTTTTTAGGACTGCAGGCATATGAAGGTCTATGTGAAAAAAAGTGAATTATCACAGAGATGGGAAAACAAATACAAAGATATCAAAAACATGAAAAAATCCATGAATTTTTTAATGTCTTGGCATGAATGACATTTATCTGCTTTTGCGCCTGAACTCTTCATGTGTTGACCTTGGCAGAGGTCACAGACTCCATTCCATGTATCATTAATTCAAGTCTTGAGGTTTTTTTTCAGAGTCTTGCCAGAGGGCAGTGGTTTAATTCCTGTGCATAGCCCCGATTTTCACCTTAAATATGCCCTCTGTTGTATAACTAAATTATCCATGAATAATTCATGAGTATGGTGTATTAAAGCATGGCCAAACCACCAAATAAATAAACAAATAAATAAATAAATAAATACTAGTAAATAAATGTATGTATAGAGGAACAAATAAATACATAAAATAAATCTCCTCCTGCAAGTAGCTATGTGTATTTGTTAGTCAAATCATCCATTGCTGAAAATATACACAAATTAGAACAAGTCCAGCTTTTGCTAGCGACCTGATAGCAACCTGCCGATGGTTGTGGGCTTTTCCCCAGGCTCTACAATGCTGGCTGCCATCGTATAAGTGAAATATCCTTGACAGCGGTGTAAAATACCAATCAAATAAATAAATACATACAAATTGGAAAAGGAAGAATTTAATCAGCAGGAAAAAGTATCATGTACATTGTACTGGAGATATGAATATTCATGTACAGAGTACAAAGTATAGTTAACATGGTGGTACAGTGCCAAGTTATAGCTGTGGAGACATGAATGTTCATGTACAGAGTACAAAGTATAGTTGACGTGGTGGTACAGTGCCAAGTTATAGCTGTGGAGACATAACTGTTCATGTACAGAGTACAAAGTATAGTTGACATGGTGGTACAGTGCCAAGTTATAGCTGTGGAGACATAACTGTTCATGTACAGAGTACAAAGTATAGTTGACGTGGTGGTACAGTGCCAAGTTATAGCTGTGGAGACATCAATGTTCATGTACAGAGTACAAAGTATAGTTGACATGGTGGTACAGTGCCAAGTTATAGCTGTGGAGATATCAATGTTCATGTACAGAGTACAAAGTATAGTTGACATGGTGGTACAGTGCCAAGTTATAGCTGTGGAGACATCAGTGTTCATGTACAGAGTACAAAGTATAGTTGACACAGTGGTACAGTGCCAAGTTATAGCTGTGGAGACATCAATGTTCATGTACAGAGTACAAAGTATAGTTGACATGGTGGTACAGTGCCAAGTTATAGCTGTGGAGACATAACTGTTCATGTACAGAGTACAAAGTATAGTTGACATGGTGGTACAGTGCCAAGTTATAGCTGTGGAGACATAACTGTTCATGTACAGAGTACAAAGTATAGTTGACGTGGTGGTACAGTGCCAAGTTATAGCTGTGGAGACTTAAATGTTCATGTACAGAGTACAAAGTATAGTTGACGTGGTGGTACAGTGCCAAGTTATAGCTGTGGAGACATGAATGTTCATGTACAGAGTACAAAGTATAGTTGACGTGGTGGTACAGTGCTAAGTTATAGCTGTGGAGACATGAATGTTCATGTACAGAGTACAAAGTATAGTTGACACAGTGGTACAGTGCCAAGTTATAGCTATGGAGACATAACTCTTCATGTACAGAGTACAAAGTATAGTTGACGTGGTGGTACAGTGCCAAGTTTTAGCTGTGGAGACATGAATGTTCATGTACAGAGCACAAAGTGTAGTTGATGTGGTGGTACAGTGCCAAGTTAGAGCTATGGAGACATAACTGTTCATGTACAGAGTACAAAGTATAGTTGACGTGGTGGTACAGTGCCAAGTTATAGCTGTGGAGACATGAATGTTCATGTACAGAGCACAAAGTGTAGTTGACGTGGTGGTACAGTCCCAAGTTAGAGCTGTGGAGACATGAATGTTCATGTACAGAGTACAAGGTGTAGTTGACGTGGTGGTACAGTGCTAAGTTATAGCTGTGGAGATATGAATGTTCATGTACAGAGCACAAAGTATAGTTGACATGGTGGTACAGTGCTAAGTTATAGCTGTGGAGACATGAATGTTCATGTACAGAGTACAAAGTATAGTTGACATGGTGGTACAGTGCCAAGTTATAGCTGTGGAGACATAAATGTTCATGTACAGGGTACAAAGTACAGTTGACATGGTGGTACAGTGCTAAGTTATAGCTGTGGAGACATGAATGTTCATGTACAGAGCACAAAGTATAGTTGACATGGTGGTACAGTGCCAAGTTATAGCTGTGGAGACATGAATGTTCATGTACAGAGTACAAGGTGTAGTTGACATGGTGGTACAGTGCCAAGTTATAGCTGTGGAGACATGAATGTTTATGTACAGAGTACAAGGTGTAGTTGACGTGGTGGTACAGTGCTAAGTTATAGCTGTGGAGACATGAATGTTCATGTACAGAGTACAAGGTGTAGTTGACGTGGTGGTACAGTGCTAAGTTATAGCTGTGGAGACATGAATGTTCATGTACAGAGTACAAAGTATAGTTGACATGGTGGTACAGTGCCAAGTTATAGCTGTGGAGACATAAATGTTCATGTACAGAGTACAAAGTACAGTTGACATGGTGGTACAGTGCTAAGTTATAGCTGTGGAGACATGAATGTTCATGTACAGAGCACAAAGTATAGTTGACATGGTGGTACAGTGCCAAGTTATAGCTGTGGAGACATGAATGTTCATGTACAGAGTACAAGGTGTAGTTGACGTGGTGGTACAGTGCCAAGTTATAGCTGTGGAGACATAAATGTTCATGTACAGAGTACAAGGTGTAGTTGACGTGGTGGTACAGTGCCAAGTTATAGCTGTGGAGACATGAATGTTCATGTACAGAGTACAAAGTATAGTTGACGTGGTGGTACAGTGCCAAGTTATGGCTATGGAGACATGAATGTTCATGTACAGAGTACAAAGTATAGTTGACGTGGTGGTACAGTGCCAAGTTACAGCCATGCAGACATAAATGTTTATGTACAGAGTACAAAGTATAGTTGACGTGGTGGTACAGTGCCAAGTTATAGCTGTGGAGACATAACTGTTCATGTACAGAGCACAAAGTATAGTTGACATGGTGGTACAGTGCCAAGTTATAGCTGTGGAGACACGAATGTTCATGTACAGAGCACAAAGTGTAGTTGACGTGGTGGTACAGTGCCAAGTTAGAGCTATGGAGACATAAATGTTCATGTACAGAGTACAAGGTGTAGTTGATGTGGTGGTACAGTGCTAAGTTATAGCTGTGGAGACATGAATGTTCATGTACAGAGTACAAGGTGTAGTTGACGTGGTGGTACAGTGCCAAGTTAGAGCTATGGAGACATAAATGTTCATGTACAGAGTACAAAGTATAGTTGACATGGTGGTACAGTGCCAAGTTATAGCTGTGGAGACATGAATGTTCATGTACAGAGTACAAAGTATAGTTGACGTGGTGGTACAGTGCCAAGTTACAGCTGTGGAGACATGAATGTTCATGTGCAGAGTACAAAGTATAGTTGACATGGTGGTACAGTGCCAAGTTATAGCTGTGGAGACATGAATGTTCATGTACAGAGTACAAAGTATAGTAGACATGGTGGTACAGTGCTAAGTTATAGCTGTGGAGACATAACTGTTCATGTACAGAGTACAAGGTGTAGTTGACATGGTGGTACAGTGCCAAGTTATAGCTGTGGAGATAACTGTTCATGTACAGAGTACAAAGTATAGTTGACATGGTGGTACAGTGCCAAGTTATAGCTGTGGAGACATAACTGTTCATGTACAGAGCACAAAGTATAGTTGACATGGTGGTACAGTGCCAAGTTATAGCTGTGGAGACATAAATGTTCATGTACAGAGTACAAGGTGTAGTTGACGTGGTGGTACAGTGCTAAGTTATAGCTGTGGAGACATGAATGTTCATGTACAGAGTACAAAGCATAGTTGACGTGGTGGTACAGTGCCAAGTTATAGCTATGGAGACATAACTCTTCATGTACAGAGTACAAAGTATAGTTGACGTGGTGGTACAGTGCCAAGTTTTAGCTGTGGAGACATGAATGTTCATGTACAGAGCACAAAGTGTAGTTGATGTGGTGGTACAGTGCCAAGTTAGAGCTATGGAGACATAACTGTTCATGTACAGAGTACAAAGTATAGTTGACGTGGTGGTACAGTGCCAAGTTATAGCTGTGGAGACATGAATGTTCATGTACAGAGCACAAAGTGTAGTTGACGTGGTGGTACAGTCCCAAGTTAGAGCTGTGGAGACATGAATGTTCATGTACAGAGTACAAGGTGTAGTTGACGTGGTGGTACAGTGCTAAGTTATAGCTGTGGAGATATGAATGTTCATGTACAGAGCACAAAGTATAGTTGACATGGTGGTACAGTGCTAAGTTATAGCTGTGGAGACATGAATGTTCATGTACAGAGTACAAAGTATAGTTGACATGGTGGTACAGTGCCAAGTTATAGCTGTGGAGACATAAATGTTCATGTACAGGGTACAAAGTACAGTTGACATGGTGGTACAGTGCTAAGTTATAGCTGTGGAGACATGAATGTTCATGTACAGAGCACAAAGTATAGTTGACATGGTGGTACAGTGCCAAGTTATAGCTGTGGAGACATGAATGTTCATGTACAGAGTACAAGGTGTAGTTGACATGGTGGTACAGTGCCAAGTTATAGCTGTGGAGACATGAATGTTTATGTACAGAGTACAAGGTGTAGTTGACGTGGTGGTACAGTGCTAAGTTATAGCTGTGGAGACATGAATGTTCATGTACAGAGTACAAGGTGTAGTTGACGTGGTGGTACAGTGCTAAGTTATAGCTGTGGAGACATGAATGTTCATGTACAGAGTACAAAGTATAGTTGACATGGTGGTACAGTGCCAAGTTATAGCTGTGGAGACATAAATGTTCATGTACAGAGTACAAAGTACAGTTGACATGGTGGTACAGTGCTAAGTTATAGCTGTGGAGACATCAATGTTCATGTACAGAGCACAAAGTATAGTTGACATGGTGGTACAGTGCCAAGTTATAGCTGTGGAGACATGAATGTTCATGTACAGAGTACAAGGTGTAGTTGACGTGGTGGTACAGTGCCAAGTTATAGCTGTGGAGACATAAATGTTCATGTACAGAGTACAAGGTGTAGTTGACGTGGTGGTACAGTGCCAAGTTATAGCTGTGGAGACATGAATGTTCATGTACAGAGTACAAAGTATAGTTGACGTGGTGGTACAGTGCCAAGTTATGGCTATGGAGACATGAATGTTCATGTACAGAGTACAAAGTATAGTTGACGTGGTGGTACAGTGCCAAGTTACAGCCATGCAGACATAAATGTTTATGTACAGAGTACAAAGTATAGTTGACGTGGTGGTACAGTGCCAAGTTTTAGCTGTGGAGACATAACTGTTCATGTACAGAGCACAAAGTATAGTTGACATGGTGGTACAGTGCCAAGTTATAGCTGTGGAGACACGAATGTTCATGTACAGAGCACAAAGTGTAGTTGACGTGGTGGTACAGTGCCAAGTTAGAGCTATGGAGACATAAATGTTCATGTACAGAGTACAAGGTGTAGTTGATGTGGTGGTACAGTGCTAAGTTATAGCTGTGGAGACATGAATGTTCATGTACAGAGTACAAGGTGTAGTTGACGTGGTGGTACAGTGCCAAGTTAGAGCTATGGAGACATAAATGTTCATGTACAGAGTACAAAGTATAGTTGACATGGTGGTACAGTGCCAAGTTATAGCTGTGGAGACATGAATGTTCATGTACAGAGTACAAAGTATAGTTGACGTGGTGGTACAGTGCCAAGTTACAGCTGTGGAGACATGAATGTTCATGTGCAGAGTACAAAGTATAGTTGACATGGTGGTACAGTGCCAAGTTATAGCTGTGGAGACATGAATGTTCATGTACAGAGTACAAAGTATAGTAGACATGGTGGTACAGTGCTAAGTTATAGCTGTGGAGGACATAACTGTTCATGTACAGAGTACAAGGTGTAGTTGACATGGTGGTACAGTGCCAAGTTATAGCTGTGGAGATAACTGTTCATGTACAGAGTACAAAGTATAGTTGACATGGTGGTACAGTGCCAAGTTATAGCTGTGGAGACATAACTGTTCATGTACAGAGCACAAAGTATAGTTGACATGGTGGTACAGTGCCAAGTTATAGCTGTGGAGACATAAATGTTCATGTACAGAGTACAAGGTGTAGTTGACGTGGTGGTACAGTGCTAAGTTATAGCTGTGGAGACATGAATGTTCATGTACAGAGTACAAAGCATAGTTGACGTGGTGGTACAGTGCCAAGTTACAGCTGTGGAGACATGAATGTTCATGTACAGAGTACAAAGTATAGTTGACGTGGTGGTACAGTGCCAAGTTACAGCTGTGGAGACATGAATGTTCATGTACAGAGTACAAAGTATAGTTGACATGGTGGTACAGTGCTAAGTTATAGCTGTGGAGACATAACTATTCATGTACAGAGTACAAAGTACAGTTGACATGGTGGTACAGTGCCAAGTTATAGCTATGGAGACATAAATGTTCATGTACAGAGTACAAAGTATAGTTGACGTGGTGGTACAGTGCCAAGTTAGAGCTATGGAGACATAAATGTTCATGTACAGAGTACAAAGTATAGTTGACATGGTGGTACAGTGCCAAGTTATAGCTGTGGAGACATGAATGTTCATGTACAGAGTACAAAGTATAGTTGACGTGGTGGTACAGTGCCAAGTTATAGCTGTGGAGACATGAATGTTCATGTACAGAGTACAAAGTACAGTTGACATGGTGGTACAGTGCCAAGTTATAGCTATGGAGACATAAATGTTCATGTACAGAGTACAAAGTACAGTTGACATGGTGGTACAGTGCCAAGTTATAGCTATGGAGACATAAATGTTCATGTACAGAGTACAAAGTACAGTTGACGTGGTGGTACAGTGCCAAGTTATAGCTATGGAGACATAAATGTTCATGTACAGAGTACAAAGTATAGTTGACGTGGTGGTACAGTGCCAAGTTAGAGCTATGGAGACATAAATGTTCATGTACAGAGTACAAAGTATAGTTGACATGGTGGTACAGTGCCAAGTTATAGCTGTGGAGACATGAATGTTCATGTACAGAGTACAAAGTATAGTTGACGTGGTGGTACAGTGCCAAGTTACAGCTGTGGAGACATGAATGTTCATGTACAGAGTACAAAGTATAGTAGACATGGTGGTACAGTGCTAAGTTATAGCTGTGGAGACATGAATGTTCATGTACAGAGTACAAAGTATAGTTGACATGGTGGTACAGTGCTAAGTTATAGCTGTGGAGACATGAATGTTCATGTACAGAGTACAAAGTGTAATTGACATGCTGGTACAGTGCCAAGTTATTGGTAAATATCTTGTTGTGCACTTGTAAGTTTGTTGAGGTACTGTTTTGCGTTTCCTGTTAGCACATGTACAGTACACAATTCACTGGGATAAGTTGGGATGTAAGGTTCATTTTGTATATTTCCAGTTTCCTCCCACCATAATACTGGCCACCTTTCGTTTTTTCGAAAAGTGAAATTTTCTTGAGTACGGTGTAAAACGCCAAGGAAATAAATAGATAAATTTTACCTATGTGTACAATGCTGGTCAAAGGTATTTTGTGGAGCAGGGCCACGTTTCATGAAACTTCCTAAGTTATTTTCCTTAAGCAGGAGTGTTTTGCTTAAACTACATAATAATTTATTTATGAAGCATTTGACTTAAGTTTTGTTGAGAAACTCTCCATCCTGGCCAAAAAACTCCTACTTAGGCAATTTACTGTACTTAGGAAGTTTTGTGAAACGGGTATCTGGATTCAGTTTACAATTGTGTTTGCAGTTGCCATGCATTACGTTGTGGTTTAGAGTATGGAAATGTCTCACCATCTTTAATAGCTTGAAATAATTCTATATGTTTTATAAGGTGATAGCAAGAATAGTGGACGGCAGCAGATTTGACGAGTTCAAACAAATGTATGGGGAGACATTGGTGACAGGTGAGTTCACAACAACAGCAACAATGTCGACCATTCAAGTCCATGAAGTCAAGATGGTGTATTACAACGATAGCCATTCAACCTCTGAACAAAAAGGTCGATTGCCATAGTAACCCGCTCTAATGGCGTAGCTGCAGCTTTATGTCAGAAGTTTTGCGATATATCTGGTGAAGAGCGATGCTTTACTCTCGGCACTTTAGCTTCCTTCGCATATGAACTATGTTGTAACCTGTATAATAACTGTCCAGAAAGAGAGCTCCCCCTAAAGTTTCCGATAGGGTCGGGTTATACTCAACAAAGAATTTTTTAAGAATGGCCTTAAGCTTGGCATACACAAGAGCTTAAGATATGACTTAACTGCTCTTACGGAGTTGATCTCAGTCGCTGATGGCCATCTCCATTTATTTATTTATTTATTTGATTCGTGTTTTACGCCGTACTCAAGAATATTTCACTTATAAGATGGCGTCCAGAATTATGGTGAAAGGGAACTGGGCAGAGCCTGGCGGAAACCCACAACCATCCGCAGGTTGCTGACAGACCTTCCCACCTACAGCCGGAGAGGAAGCCAGCATGAGCTGGACTTGCATCTCCATTTGAGTTACACCTCTATTTTGCATATTAGAGTGCTTAGGACCTGCCACATCTGTCGATTTGAGTTTGTTATTATGCTTGTCTGTGTACTGAGCTGTAGGTTTTATAGTAAAACCACTTCATCATATCATATGTGTATTTATAGTAAAACCACTTCATCATATCATATGTGTATTTATAGTAAAACCACTTCATCATATCATATGTGTATTTATAGTAAAACCACTTCATCATATCATATGTGTATTTATAGTAAAACCACTTCATCATATCATATATGTATTTATAGTAAAACCACTTCATCATATCATATGTGTATTGGGTAGAGATGATACACCTGTGTGACCTGTTCATTTGTTTATTTGATTGATGTTTTATGCCATACTCAAGAGTATTATGTTTTACTTTTTGCTAGGTTTTGCCAGGCTCTGGGGTTACCCTATAGGTGTTATAGGGAACAATGGGGTGCTCTTCTCTGAATCAGCTCTTAAGGTAAGACTGCTGTCAAATGTTTTCTACATGTACATGCACTCTACTTTATGTGCAATTAATTTCTTTTTTATATGGTGTGAGCTATTGTGTATTTGTTCAGTGCTGTGATAAAAAAAAATCATTTGGAGACACGTCACTGAAATCACAGTGATTTATTTATTTATTTATTTGATTGGTGTTTTGCGCTGTACTTAAGAATATTTCACTTCTACGACGACATCCACTTATGGCCGGAGAGGGAAATCACAGTATTTATGAAAAAATTAATGTTGTGTTCTACCAAAAAAAGGAACGTTTTTTTGTATCACGTAAATTATCAGTGACTTATGCTGCAAAGAAAGGTTTGTTTACCTGTGTCATCAAAGTTACAATCTTTTGCCACAAAGAAAGCTTTGTGTATTATCAAATTTATCAGTCTCTTGCTGCAAATTTAGTTCTCTTGTGTTACAAGGTAAGCTACGTGTGTTGTCCTCAAAACTGCGCAGAGCATGTCACATCTTAACAGTTCTATTTCGTGAATGTGGGTCAAGTTTGCAGTCCTAATATACTTGCACATTAAATGGTGTTTTACAGCATACTAACAAATCGTTTTTAATTTTATTTTAACAAATAAACCAATATAGCAATTTAAGTTTTAACTCACATGTATTAAATGTACATGCCTTTAAATGTATAGATCTGTTATCTCAAACTGTACTGGGGCCTCTGTGGCCGAGATGCTGTCGCTTTGAGTTCAAGTCCAGCTCTTGCTGGCTTTCTCCCCCACGTGGGAAGCTCTGCCAGCAATCTGCAGATGTTGGTGGCTTTCCTTCAGTTTCCTCTCACCATAATGCTGGCTGCCGTCATATAAGCGAAATATTCTAGTATGGCATAAAACGCTGACCAAATAAATAAATAAATCAAACTGTACTAAATGTGCTTTTCTATTCTCTCATTCATATATGTGCAGATACTTGTTTACATGCATTATTTTGTATTTCTCTTTTAGGCAACTCATTTTATAGAACTCTGCTGTCAGCGAAATATTCCACTTTTGTTTCTCCAAAATATAACCGGTAAGAATTTGACATAAAATATGATCTCGTAATAAATAACGAACTCTTACCCGTGCAAAATCCGGTGTAAAACCACAGACCCTTCCATGATCTGTAACCCTCATTTACAAAATTCCCTTGTTTGGCACTGGTAAGAATTCAGATAGGACTTACTTTCTGTGCAGAACCATGTTCATCAAACCTACAGGCTTGGTGTTCATCAGCTGGATATCGATATTCAGCTGTGTGGTTTGTAGATTAACCTTCATTCCTACCGAATGAACAGTTTCTAGAGACTCTACCTAACTTCTCTGATCCTCATAGGACATTGGTTATCTCTCCCTGTGTGACATTGCTTATCTCTCCTTGTGTGACGTTGCTTCTATCTCCTTGTGTGACATTGCTTATCTCTCCTTGTGTGACTTTGGTTATCTCTCCTTGTGTGACATTGGTTATCTCTCCTTGTGTGACTTTGGTTATCTCTCCTTGTGTGACATTGGTTATCTCTCCTTGTGTGACATTGCTTCTCTCTCTTTGTGTGACATTGCTTCTCTCTCCTTGTGTGACATTGCTTATTGCCCCTTGTGTAACATTGCTTATCTCTCCTTGTGTGACTTTGGTTTTCTCTCCTTATGTGACATTGTTTATCTCTCGTGGAGTGACATTGCTTATCTCTCGTGGTGTGACATTGCTTATCTCTCCTTGTGTGACATTGTTCATCTCTCCTTTTGTGACATTGCTTATCTCTCCTTGTGTGACATTGCTTATCTCTCCTTGTGTGACATTGCTTATCTCTCCTTGTATGACATTGCTTCTCTCTCCTTGTGTGACATTGCTTATCTCCTCTAATCATTTTGTGCCCACAGGGTTCATGGTAGGCCGTGATGCTGAGGCTGGTGGCATCGCCAAAAATGGGGCCAAAATGGTGACGGCTGTGGCCTGCGCTAAAGTTCCCAAACTGACTGTGATAATAGGGGGCTCATACGGGGCAGGGAATTATGGGATGTGTGGGCGAGCTTACGGGTAAGTTCAATGCTGCAACTACATGTACTCCACGGATTCATGTATTTTAACCAGTGGCTTCACCGTGAATGAGAGGTCAGGGTGTCCATCTTGTTAATCAATGATCAGTTCTAGTGCTTAGCATACTAGCACGGTACAATGACCAAAGAGCCTCACCAATGCAGTTGTAGTGAGTTCAAGTCCAGACCATACTGGCTTTCTTTTTGATAGTACCTGCATGTGGATGGTCGTGGGTTTCCCCTGGGTTTGGTCTGGTTTCCTTCCAACAGAATGCTGGCAGCTGTTATATAACTGAGATAGCCCTGAATAGGGTGTAAAACTCGAAGAAATAAACCATTGATCAGTGCCAGGAAGGCCACACTGAAGACTTTAAAGGGGACAATATGAGTGCTTTCCTGACATGACAATGAGACCAGTTGTGACTGATGTTTTCAGCATGGCATTTTATTGTGGCAGCACTATAGATCATAATGTGTTTCCATTGGTCATGTGCACAGATGAGAATTTTCAGCGGATTTTTAGGGAAGTCAAAATATTCAAGGTCCGCATAAATCTTTGACCAGAATGGCCATAACTAATCAATTTAGTAATGGGGGGGGGGGGGGGGGTAAGTTAGTGGAAGAAATTTCAGCTGACCAAAGTCACATTGAGAAGAAAATTGAACCTAAATCAAGCAAACAAGAAGGATGATTCCAGTGTTTGAGGAAAGGTAGCCCATGTGACTGAATTTGTGTAAACAACAAGATCAGAATTTCAGAGGATATAAATGTCCCTTGGGCTCTAGGCTGTGGACCCCTGGCACCATCATAGGAATTAAGCATCATCCATTCTGATTTGGGCTTGCCGCTTATATTTATATACTGCTTTATACTCAGTCATCCGTGTTATTAATGTCATATTTGTGTTCTTACTGACAGATGATGTGTCCAAGACATTTATTGTACCAGTGTATTCTCACTTCCAGTGCCTTGGCAGTTGGCACAGTCTTTCAGAATTTTGTCAACTTTCCCTTTGCCAAACAGTGCATATATTGGTCGTTATATGCAGTTGACATCAGTGTTTTTTTTACGTAGGGAGCAGGTCCAAAGTGGAAACACAGGGCATGGTAGTGAGTGGATTTTTGTAGTTTACTCGCCGGCAATCTTGTTATTCTGTCACACTGATACAAGCAGAATGACTGGCACAGAAGTTGCACACCTGGCCTCCTCTCTGGCCGTACGTGGGAGGGTCTGTCAGCAACCTGCGCATGGTCGTGGGTTTCCCCGGACTCTGCCCGCTTTCCACCCACCGTAATGCTGGCCGCTGTCGTATAAGTGAAATGTTCTTGAGTACGACGTAAAACACCAATCAAATAAATAAATAAGTCACACACCTTGTCACTATGAACAATATATAGTCCTGGTTTTGCTGAGGTGTTACAGTGTCTAGTTCTTTTTAATGTGTTTTATGTTTCATATCATTATGTCTGTATGTTTGTGTGTTTGCCAGTCCAAGGTTCCTCTACATGTGGCCAAATTCACGGATCTCTGTGATGGGCGGGGAGCAAGCGGCGGGTGTGTTAGCACAGATCACTCAGGAACAAAGACTGCGGGAAAACAAACCAGTGAGTAGCATCATCTGCGAAAGTCTGTCATTTACTTGCCAGAGGCTGGGGGTTTACTTTTGCTTCTTCCACCCATAAATAGCTATCCTACAGCGGATGTCCGTGGGTTTCCCAGGATCTCTGGTCGGTTTCTTCCCACCATAATGCTGACTTTTTCTCCAGCTGCACGTGGGCAGATCTTCCAGCAGTGTGCTGATGGTTGTGGGTTTCCCCCAGTCTCTGCCCGGTTTGCTCCCACCATAATGCTGGCTGCCATTGTATCAGTGAAGTATTTGTTAGTGCACCATAAAACACCAGTCAAATAAATAAATAACACTGTACTCAATAATTTTCTGCATAGTTTAAGGTATCAGATTTGTCGGTTGAATACACAGGCAGGAGGTTTGTCAGGTAGCTGGCAATGCTTTACACCTGGTACTCTGAGTTACCATGGTTACTCCTCGTTAAAATGACCACCGTATTGTAAAGTAATAAGGTGCGTCCGTGGCCTAGTGGTTAGTGTGCTAGTGCAGCACAACGACCCAGAAACCTCTCTCCAGTGTGATCTCTGTGAATTCAAGTCTGGCCCATACGGGATTCCTTGCTGGTCATAGGTAGGAAGATCTTCCCAGCAACCTGCGGATGGTTTTAGGTCTCCCTCAGACTCTTTCTGGTTTCCTCCCACCATGTGGATGTTCGCTGTTGTATAAATCAAATATCCTGGAGTATAGCATAAAACTCATATCTCTATGTGGGAAGGTCTGCCAGATACATGCGGGTGGTCATGGGTTTCCCCAGGGCTCTGCCTGGTTTTGTCCCACCATAATGCTGGCCACTGTCGTATAAACGAAATACCAATCAAATAAATAAATAAATATGAATTATAAAAAGCCGAGTGTTAAACACAATCAAACAAATAAATATTTAACAATCCACAGAAGAAAATTTTACAATACAAATGAAGAGTATATGTAGCTAGAGACGTTAGCGAACCAGGACCCAGGAGCTTCCTCTGTGGCCGTGCGTGGGAAGGTCTGTCAGCAACCTGCGGGTGGTCGTGGGTTTCCCCAGGGCTCTGCCTGGTTTTCTCCCACCCTAATGCTGGCCACCGTCATATAAGTGAAGTATTCTTGGGTATGGCATAAAACACCAATTCAATAAATAAATAAATAAAACCTGAGTCAAATAAATAAATATGAATTTTAAAAAGCTGAGTGATAAACACAGTCAAAGAAATAAATATTTAACAGTCGTCAGAGGAAAATTTTACAATACAAATGACGAAACTTATAGCTGTTTTTGTAAATGTTCATCATTTGTCACCCTGAGAAAATAAAGTTAAATATATAGCATCAGATGATACTGTGCCGAGGCTGGAACTTAAGCTGCTCAAACAAGGGACACTTCCACCAGACTTTAATAATCTCTTAAATTTACACATACATGTACCTCTGTTATTAGGTCTGAAGTATTTACATTAAAGATAGAAAAGAGGATAGGTCAACAAACAAAAAAACAGTAAAGCTTTTAATACATAGCAAAGATATGAAACACTGTGTTAGTAGATTTGGTAGATATCTGTAAGGATTCCTTTCTTACTGTTTTATACGAATCTGATTTTGTTAAGTGGACAGCTGAAGAAGAGCAGGCCTTGAAGGATCCAGTGATAGCAAAATATGAGACAGAAGGCAGTCCTTACTATTCCAGTGCCAGGTGAGTCTAAATTAGACTCTTTTTGCAGGCCTTACATTAACTTCAAAGTGAGGGTTATCATTTCTGAGTTACTCAGAGTAGAGAGTAGTTTTGATGATTATAGTAAGAATGGGATCTGCTGAACAACCATGATTATGATTGAAATGGGATTTGCTGAACAACCATGATTATAATCAAAATGGGATCTGCTGAACAACCATGATTATAATCAAAATGGGATTTGCTGAACAACCATGATTATAATCAAAATGGGATTTGCTCAACAACCATGATTATGATCAAAATGGGATTTGCTCAACAACCATGATTATGATCAAAATGGGATTTGCTCAACAACCATGATTATGATCAAAATGGGATCTGCTGAATGAACATGGAATTAAAATGGTCATCTTGGTGTGTCCTCATCCGGTGTCCTTGTGACCTTGAAACTGGCTTGCTACCCAGGAGACTCCATGCAAGCACATGTCTGACATTTAATCCTGTATCCTGTATAAACCTGTCTTTCAATTGTTAGAACATTGTTAGAACATCATTTTGGATATTACTGGCCTTAATGCTAGTGCAGTCTTGATGACAGAAAGCAGCAGAGGGTGTTTGGATGTGCAATCTAACATTTGTGAATATCTCTGGCCATAATGCTAGTGCAGTCTTGATGACAAAGAGCAGCAGAGGATGTTTGGATGTGCAATCTAACACGTGTGCATATCTCTGGCCTTAATGCTAGTGCAGTCTTGATGACAAAAAGCAGCAGAGGGTGTTTGGATGTGCAATCTAACATTTGTGGGTATCTCTGGCCTTAATGCTAGTGCAGTCTTGATGACAAAAAGCAGCACAGGGTGTTTGGATGTGCAATCTAACATTTGTGAGTATGGCTGGCCTTAATGCTAATGCAGTCTTGATGACAAAAAGCAGCAGAGGGTGTTTGGATGTGCAATCTAACATTTGTGGATGTCTCTGCCCTAAATGAGTCTTGATGACAAAAAGCAGCAGAGGGTGTTTGGATGTGCAATCTAACATTTGTGAGTATGGCTGGCCTTAATGCTAATGCAGTCTTGATGACAAAAAGCAGCAGAGGGTGTTTGGATGTGCAATCTAACATTTGTGGATGTCTCTGCCCTAAATGAGTCTTGATGACAAAAAGCAGCAGAGGGTGTTTGGATGTGCAATCTAACATTTGTGAGTATGGCTGGCCTTAATGCTAGTGCAGTCTTGATGACAAAAAGCAGCAGAGGGTGTTTGGATGTGCAATCAAACATTTGTGGATATCTCTGCCCTTAATGCTAATGCAGTCTTGATGACAAAAAGCAGCAGAGGGTGTTTGGATGTGCAATCTAACATTTGTGAGTATGGCTGGCCTTAATGCTAGTGCAGTCTTGATGACAAAAAGCAGCAGAGGGTGTTTGGATGTGCAATCAAACATTTGTGGATATCTCTGCCCTTAATGCTAATGCAGTCTTGATGACAAAAAGCAGCAGAGGGTGTTTGGATGTGCAATCTAACATTTGTGAGTATGGCTGGCCTTAATGCTAGTGCAGTCTTGATGACAAAAAGCAGCAGAGGGTGTTTGGATGTGCAATCAAACATTTGTGGATATCTCTGCCCTTAATGCTAGTGCAGTCTTGATGACAAAAAGCAGCAGAGGGTGTTTGGATGTGCAATCTAACATTTGTGGATATCTCTGGCCTTAATGCTAGTGCAGTCTTGATGACAAAAAGCCGTAGAGGGTGTTCGGATGTGCAATCTAACATTTGTGGATATCTCTGGCCTTAATGCTAGTGCAGTCTTGATGACAAAAAGCAGCAGAGGGTGTTTGGATGTGCAATCTAACATTTGTGGATATCTCTGGCCTTAATGCTAGTGCAGTCTTGATGACAAAAAGCAGCAGAGGATGTTTGGATGTGCAATCTAACATTTGTGGATGTCTCTGCCCTAAATGAGTCTTGATGACAAAAAGCAGCAGAGGGTGTTTGGATGTGCAATCTAACATTCGTGAGTATGGCTGGCCTTAATGCTAATGCAGTCTTGATGACAAAAAGCAGCAGAGGGTGTTTGGATGTGCAATCTAACATTTGTGGATGTCTCTGCCCTAAATGAGTCTTGATGACAAAAAGCAGCAGAAGGTGTTTGGATGTGCAATCTAACATTTGTGAGTATGGCTGGCCTTAATGCTAATGCAGTCTTGACGACAAAAAGCAGCAGAGGGTGTTTGGATGTGCAATCTAACATTTGTGAGTATGGCTGGCCTTAATGCTAGTGCAGTCTTGATGACAAAAAGCAGCAGAGGGTGTTTGGATGTGCAATCTAACATTTGTGAGTATGGCTGGCCTTAATGCTAGTGCAGTCTTGATGACAAAAAGCAGCAGAGGGTGTTTGGATGTGCAATCAAACATTTGTGGATGTCTCTGGCCTTAATGCTAGTGCAGTCTTGATGACAAAAAGCAGCAGAGGGTGTTTGGATGTGCAATCTAACATTTGTGGGTATCTCTGGCCTTAATGCTAGTGCAGTCTTGATGACAAAAAGCAGCAGAGGGTGTTTGGATGTGCAATCTAACATTTGTGGATATCTCTGGCCTTAATGCTAGTGCAGTCTTGATGACAAAAAGCAGCAGAGGGTGTTTGGATGTGCAATCTAACATTTGTGGATATCTCTGGCCTTAATGCTAGTGCAGTCTTGATGACAAAAAGCAGCAGAGGATGTTTGGATGTGCAATCTAACATTTGTGGATATCTCTGGCCTTAATGCTAGTGCAGTCTTGATGACAAAAAGCAGCAGAGGATGTTTGGATGTGCAATCTAACATTTGTGGATATCTCTGGCCTTCATGCTAGTGCAGTCTTGATGACAAAAAGCAGCAGAGGATGTTTGGATGTGCAATCTAACATTTGTGGATGTCTCTGGCCTTAATGCTAATGCAGTCTTGATGACAAAAAGCAGCAGAGGGTGTTTGGATGTGCAATCTAACATTTGTGGATATCTCTGGCCTTAATGCTAGTGCAATCTTGATGACAAAAAGCAGCAGAGGATGTTTGGATGTGCAATCTAACATTTGTGGATATCTCTGGCCTTAATGCTAGTGCAGTCTTGATGACAAAAAGTAGCAGAGGGTGTTTGGATGTGCAATCTAACATTTGTTGAAGATCACTGGTCTTCCACTAATGTGATGTGCATATTTGTATGTTACACATGAAAAAGTTTGTCAGTAAGTCGCCAAAGTTGTGTGGTTTACCCCAGGCACTCAGGTTTCTTCACCCCATAAAATTAACCCCAATCATATAAGTGAAAAATATTTCAGTAAGACATTAAACATCAATCCTGTAAAACACATAATGTTTTCGTAACAAGCAAAAAGTAAAGTAAGTGCTGATGTAATGAGGATGTCATGGCAGACAAGGTGTTTGTTACAGGTTGTGGGATGATGGTGTCATCGATCCTGTGGACACTCGGTCTGTGCTGGGCCTCAGTCTTAGTGCTGCACTGAATGCCCCGCCAGAAAAGACCCGCTTTGGGGTGTTCCGAATGTAAGACCTTGACAGAGAAAGGAAGACAACCCAAACAGTAGAGCAGAGGATCGGGAGTTGGTGAACTTAAGACCAAACTTTGTGTTGTAAAGGCTGCCATGCAGTGCTTGCTAAGCAAATGTCTGCAGAGGGAACATTCCCCAGATTACCAGCTTAGTGACCCTGGATGACGCAGGAAAGCACCCTGGGTGTACTAGTAGCTTCTCCCAAACCAGCAAAGAAGACTTCATGAAGGGTCAACGTTTGTTGCATGTGAAATATGTATTCAATGTGCAGGTAGCCAAAATTTGAGAATGTAAAACTGGACAGACTTATACATGCTTAATTCGGAAAATTTTGTCCACAGTTTGATTAAGTTGTACAGTACAAGATTATCTTTGGTGGATTTTAGTCACATATCAGCGGGTTGTTTGAAACGTGAGCTTTTCTGGACAAAGTTCTGCCCGTGCAGATTATTCTCACATCTAGTTGAATCAATTTACCTCGAGGGTAACTGCACATGCAGGACACAAGATGAAGGTCAAGGCCAGTACCAGCTACATGTAGAGCTGTCCGACATTCTGTTGTGTTATTTCTGTCAATTGTCAAATCTCAAATCTAAGTCTTCAACCTTTGTGCATGTTTGCAAGGTATTTATTCAAGCATTTTCTTAAGGCATTATTTTGTGTAGACTGATAAAATGATACTTGTAGTGAAACCCTGAAATTGGAATGGTTGTAGAATACTGCGTAATTATGGTGGAATGGTTGTGGAATTCTACCTAATTATGGTGGAAAGTGTGTAATTATTGTGGAATGTTTGTGGAATACTGCCTAATTATGGTGGAAAGTGTGTGTGGAATACTGCGTAATTATTGTGGAATGGTTGTGGAATACTGTGTAATTATGGTGGAAAGTGTGTGGAATTCTGCGTAGTCATTGTAGAATGGTTGTGGAATACCGTGTTATTTGTGTGGAATACTGTTGAAGGATCGTAGAACACTGCATGCAGTTGTGTGCTGAACTAGTGGCGTCTTTTAGCCTGCTTGTAACAGGTACACATTTAGTCGACCAAGAAGTACAATAGAATTGAAACAATAATGAAGCCTGAAGTCTATTGTTGTTGACAAACAGGGTTGATTAGATCAAGGAATTGTTATATATAATTTCTTATATACAGTCATTGGTTTCATTGATTTCATTGAATTTGAGTAATATGTATTCATAGTTTTGCAGTGATGTCATAGTTGCTCTGAGCCAATCATCAGCACACTCTTTACCCACGTGACTAGAGTACTCGAGCTGAAAACAAACCGAATTTAACCCATGTGAGATAGGCCTTGAATATGGTTTTAGCATGAATAATGAAAAATATAGCTTTGAGGTAAGAAATTTTTCAGGAGGAATAATCAGAATGTGCCTAACTTTCAAATATGATAGTTTCATTATCCTGTTTAGAAATCAACAGAAATCAGCATTTCGCCCATTTTGACAGCTCCATGTTATTTTTTACCTCTTGGGCCTTGCGAGGAACCCGGGTGGTCAGTGCTATGAATACACATTGATTGAGGAAGAATTAAAAAGTAGAATTGAAGCAATAATGAGGCGTGAAGCCTTTTTTTATTGACAAAAAGGGTTGATTAGATCAGGGGATCATTTTATATAATTTCTTACACACAATCATAGGTTTAATTGAATTTTAATAATATGTTTATATCAGTACTAGGAGATATTCGTGGACAAGAACGGTGCAGTTCCAGTAGGCCTGTTTAATGCGTCCTGGTTGTACCAACAGACATCTGTTCATCCCTTCAGGATTAACTATGGGGTCTATGGTCGGGAATTCGAGTTCATTTCAAAGACATAAAGCACATTTCAACCAGTGAAATGGCAGTGATGGAGCTATTGTGACCAATCACAGTGTCTGTCGTAATGTACTCAATTTATTCCCTTAGTTCTTCGGTGGTTTGTTTTTGAATGTTGTCTTTTTTCTTTTTTTAAGAAATTTACCTTTCGATTACTGACCTTAAATATCCATTTTTGTTGACGGCTGGAATTCATAGTTTCGAACACCCAAGCAAGGGGCAGGAGGTGATAATTAACATAGAGCTAAACGGGGAGAAATTCGGATTTGTGCCGGTTCATAAATTTGAAGTACTTCATAACAACGAGACTATCATATTTGAAGGCTAGACACATTCTGATTACTTTTCCAGAAAGAATTTCTTACCTAAAAGCCATATCTTTCATTTTTTATAGACCAAAATCTTCCACGATGCCTATGTCACTGATTAAATTCGCTTTGTTTTCACCGCTAGTACTTTAGTCACGTGACCAAAGAGTCTGCTGATCATTGGCTCAAAGCAGCTATGACATCATTGTAAAACTATGAATACGAGTGTCTGTTTGATGCCTAGCTTTTGTGGTGCAAGGCAGACTTGGGGGCCTGATCACCACACTCGATTTTGAAACATGACCAGTAGGTTGATGGGATTGAAGATTAGTGCTGAGAGATTTCATGGGATGACGTATATGAGGAGTAACGGTCGAGGGGTGGCGATCGTTTACAATGAATCGAAAGAGAATCATCGACATTGGGAAGATGGAGAAAATGGACGGATGATGGGAAGTCCGTATCTCCAGTTATCTCCGCATCAAGCGTGTTTATCCCAGCCTTGCAAAGGGATTCCCAGACAATACGGAAGTTTCGAGCCATGACCTTACGACATCATGGTGACGTCCCTTTGTGTGACGTGACGTCTTTACTTTATGACACGATGGGCCAAATTAGTGCCTTTTAATATATATATATATATATATATATATATATATATATATATATATATATATATATGTGTGTGTGTGTGTGTGTGTGTGTGTGTGTGTGTGTATATATATATATATATATATATATATATATATATATTAATTAACTTATCCACAAAACATGACTTTAATTACGTGACTTACCTTGGACGTCCTCTAAAATAAATGTGTCATGTTATAATAATAAAAATCATCGGTGATGGATTACATTAATTATTGTATAAGGGACGTCACAACTGGAAACTCGCCTCTGGAAAGTTATTCCTCGCCTCCAATATTCTACCAGCATGAGTGGCTGTAAGCCAGCGACAGTTAACGTCATCTTACATGGAGTTAGTCACACGTTGATCTCCAGACTATGAAGTGAGATATGGTAAAGCTCCTCAGTTGTTGTTGATTTACTCCATTCCTAATCCTGACTGCATCATATAGGAAATCCTCTGGAATAGGTTTAATTCCAGACAAACAAACATAAACAAAAATGAATAAAAATTACGCGTAATGAATTGAGCAGATAAACGTAGCATCAGAAATGCGCTTGATCCAGAAAGGTCTACAAGTACAGTATCTATCACTCATTTTGTATGAAAATATTTAATGAAGAATGGGTGGTGTGTTTTGAGTTGCACTCATGTTTTCTACGGGTGTATTTACTTATATTTATATGTATGTCATATAAACAATCTCACTAAACACTGATTTTACAATCGCTCTATATACTGACTTGTCTGTACACCTCATGTAAATCTTATCTCACTACAGTCAGATCTAGTGGCAGCTTCCCGTATTGACTTGTCTCTACACCTGATGTAGATCTTATCTCATTACAGCCAGATCTATTGGCAGCTTCCCGTATTGACTTCTCTCTACACCTGATGTAAATCTTTATCACACTACAGTCAGATCTAGTGGCGCTTCTCGTATTGACTTGTCTCAACACCTGATCTAAATCTTATCTCACTACAGTCAGATATAGTGGCAGCTTCCCGTATTGACTTGTCTCTATACCTGATGTAAATCTTTATCACACTACAGTCAGATCTAGTGGCGCTTCTCGTATTGACTTGTCTCTTCAACTGATCTAAATCTTATCTCAGCATAGTCAGATCTAGTAGCAGCTTCCTGCACTGACTTGTCTCTACACCTGATCTAAATCTTATCTCACCATAGTCAGATCTAGTAGCAGCTTCCTGTACTGACTTGTCTCTACACCTGATCTAAATCTTATCTCACCATAGTCAGATCTAATAGCAGCTTCCTGCACTGACTTGTCTCTACCTACACTTGAAGTAAATCCAATCTCACTATAGTCAGATCTAGTAGCAGCTTCCTGTACTGACTTGTCTCTACCTACACTTGAAGTAAATGCAATCTCACTATAGCCAGCTCTAGTTTAGTCCATCGAGACATTAATTTTTCTAAACCTATGAATAACAATCGGAACTGTTTAATGCAAATGAATTTTAGAGCCTTCTTTTCTTCACAAAAATGGGAAGCAAACCAATTCAACAGGACCAAGAAGAGGTAAGATTGTGAGTAGGTGTTTTTTTTTTTCCCAGAGACCAGTATATTGCAAGCAGCTACTGTTGATATGACTTTAATGAGATTGATACGACCTTCACATCTAGTTGTAATAAAGAGCTATAGTCGGCAGAGGAAACAGCTATACCTGATCTGACAAACGAGATTAGTTTTCTTTCAGATCGAGTTAGCGACATGTCAGCAGAAGGAACACTTACCAGATCTGACTATAACGCTATAAGTTTTCCTTCAGATCCAGTTAGCGACACGTCCTCAGAAGGAACAGCTACCAGATCTGACTATAAGGAGATAAGTGTTCCTTCAAATCCAGTTAGCGACAAGTCCTCAGAAGGAACAGCTATCAGATCTGACTATAACGAGATAAGTGTTCCTTCAAATCCAGTTTGCGACAAGTCCTCAGAAGGAACAGCTACCAGATCTGACTATAAGGAGATAAGTGTTCCTTCAAATCCAGTTAGCGACAAGTCCTCAGAAGGAACAGCTACCAGATCTGACTATAAGGAGATAAGTGTTCCTTCAAATCCAGTTAGCGACAAGAGCTCCGAAGGGACTGCTGCCACATCGGACTATAACGAGATAAGTGTTCCTTCAAATCCAGTTAGCGAAAAGTCAACAGAAAGAACAGCTGTTCTTGATCTGACTATAACAAGATTAATATCCATTCAGGTCTAGTTAGCGACAAGTCAACAGAAGGAACAGCTACTAGATCTGAATATGACGAGATAAGTGTTCTTGTTAAGTGCCCTGGTGCAACCCTTGGCTTGGGGTGTTAAGTTTATATGAGACGTGAGTTCAATATCATTGTTGGACACAGAATATTGGGCAATTCTGTTGATCTCGCGTTCAACAACAGCGCAGTGAAATCGTAAATTGTGACACCTGTGTGACCTTAGATTACCGTATAGACGACATTTGAGGAATTCCAAGTTAATCGATTCACCGAGACGCGGGGTCTGAAAGAGTGCGATGCCGTAAAAACAAATATATAAAACGTTAAAAGTCAGTGCCCTAAGTTGAGCACACTAGGGCTCCGAGTTTAAAATCTGGGGCCCCGACTTTAAATGATGAGTGTCTTAGGCGAAATTTTTTCACACTGTAGCTTTAAAGGCTTCGAAAAACAGGTTTAACTAATCCCGAGAAAATAACGAATTAAAAAAATTCTCTATAATTTTGAATATTTTTGAGTTATTATTTAAGATAAATTTTATTCAATCTGTTAGAAATTCGTTTTTGAAGCGTTTGTCCAGTGATTCGGGATGCTGATTTAACCAATATTGTATTGCTTCTGTTCCTAACACGTGCGGAATGTTTGCTATGTAAACTGTTCCCATCAAAAGTGGCCATTTCGACATCATGGTCTACATCCTGTGGTAACTTATTTAGGGAGTCGATATCATCTCTGACGTTACGTTTTACATCAGCAATAAATGGCCTGAGTAGAATGCCAACTGTATGGCTAAGCCTTTGTGTAGGAGTGCAAGGACCAGCTATGATTGGTCTAAATTTCAAATCGGAACGACAGCGCAGTGTAATGAACTCTGATTTCTGGTCTTTTGTAGCCATGGTAACCTGTTTTGATTTATGTACTTTAGGAAGACCGTAGAAATTGCTGGTTTTAGATTCAAATTTGGTTAGATGCTCGCGTTCGTTTTTAGTAAGGGCTCGTTCATGTTTACGTATCAATTTCCGAAGTTCAGTAAGTATTTCACTATCTGGGTTGCTACCTACTTCCATATAAGTGTCTCCGTCCTCAAGCATTTCCATAAGTTTTGTTTTATGAAATGACTTATTCATGACAACGACAGCTTTACCTTTGTCTGCTTCTTTTATAATAATGTTAGGATGCAAGATTATCTAGAGCTGACTTCTGTGCAGATGATAAATTTGACCTGGCGTTTGGTGTGATTTGAGGGGAATCTTTTGCAAATTATCTAAAAATGTTTCCAGGTTATCGTCATCACTGGTGCGTGGCCTGAAAGTGGATGGGTTTTTAGCAAGAGATTCGTCACTCACGTTATCGTTAATATTGTCATGCATTAATTCACTCATTCTTAGTCGTCTGCTAAACTCACGAATATCTTTCTGTAGATCTTCAGTGTTAGCTAGTGGCGTTGGAGTGAAGTCAGGTCCTAAGTTTAATACACCAATGTCATCTTGGGTCAAAATCACAGAAGAAAGGTTAATTACTTTCGGGACCACTCTTTGTTTGGTGGTTTCTTCCGTTGGCCCCGGCGATTTCCTAAAAAAAAAGAGTCCGTATTAGCCCTTGAGCGATTTTGACGGTTTCTAAATTGGCCCATAGATACCGATACGTTGATTAATTTTTGTCAAACAAGTTCATTTTTATTTCTCATTGTATATGTACAAAAATTATGTCACAGATTATCCGCAGGGTCATCCGTTCGATGCTAATAAAGACGCATCGTCACTAGTCACCCTGCGGATAGACACTCTCATGTACTGATTAATCTGTCTTTCGCTACTTAACAGCTTAATACCTCTACGACCTTGTTCCCAGGAACAGTTTATCCATGTATTATACCATGTGAGTACACCACTGCCTGTTTTGACATATACGTAACATGTTCCTTAGTTACTGGTAACACATATCCTGTATAAAGACCTCTGTGGACATTCGTATTCATATTCCTTGCAAATACCATGAAGTTTGAAACTGCAGTTGGAATATAAGAGAATGTAGAAAGTTTAGAAGGCGTTTTATTATTTTTTTCTTATATATGTATATTGGGGTCGCCCACTTGGAATGAGACAATAGAAAAAACTACAGCGCAGAGAGTAAAACCCGAGTATTAACAACAATGTAATACATTGCAAATGTCATGAAATGTCTTTACCGGCATATAATGTTGAATGACGTACAACAGCATGAACGTAAACAAAGACACAAATCATTTCACTAAGTGGACGGCTGTTTAGATTACGCAGCGAATGACCGAGTGAATGATTCATTTAAAGCTGGTATCTGTGGTAAGAAAACAACAATTGGCAATTTCATGAACACAGGAGCGAAGGTTTTAATGTAACAATAGAAGAAAGGCGAGTGGTACAAAGGCTCGAAAGTCGACAGATTCTTGCTTTTAACGCATAATGGAAAGAAGAATACGACCGGTGCCATTGGTCAGGGAAAAGGTCAAAGGTCAGCTGAAGCTATCGATCATTCTTGGCTTTCTTGCCAAAGTGCACAGGTACGCAAAGGTATATGTGTTTAAAACGACATGAAGGACGAAATGTGCGTTTATACAAAATATATATTAATCTATGCTTCGAAACGTTCGTATACCAGCCGTCAACCAAAATAGGCGCTACAGGTCAATAATCACAAGGACAATTCCCCAAATAACTTTAACAATTTAGAATTATTCAATTCAATCATTTACTTCACTTTCTGGTTGGTTATCTACCAAGTGCCTTAACTAGAAAAATGAAGTCAAGTTCTAGTCTCGATTCAGTTATACAATGTAGTTCCTAGCTCAGTTTAGCTTTTAGTATCATTTGCGATCCCTAGTCCCGTGCCAAGATTTGGGCCAGGTCCAATGTGGAGACCCTCGTGGCTGTGAAGTTAGCATGGTAGCGCAGCACTATCCTCAGGAGGCTCTCACCAATGCGATCGCTTCGAGTTAAAGTCCAGCATACCCTGGCTTCATTTCAGGTCGTACGTTGGAAGGTCTGCCAGTAACCACGTGAGTTTCCTCGAGGCTCTTCTGCCCGGTTTCCTGCCACCATAAAACCGTGCTAGAATTGTAATAGGCCTATTCCTGAGTACAGCGAGTACCGTGTAATCGGTAATCAGACCCAGACTACACTGAAAAGTTAGAATTAACCTTGACCTCCACAATAAACTTTATGACTGAATGATTGTTGCTTAGGCGGACGCTCAATAATTTGTTTCTTATACGATGAAAGGCCGTTTTACTGATGGCGAAATCCGGAGGTGCCGCAGGCAGAGCGACTAACGATCATGAAGCAAACACACTATATTGGTAGAACACACGTAGAGAACGAACAGTCATTCAAGCGTTATTGACCGCCTATTGTCAAAAAGACCCGACCAATTATAAGGGCGGGGCAATCCACAAATGCCCCGACCAAATCCGGGATTAAACCTGCGACCTCGTGGTTAAAAGTCGCAAACTTTACTTAATATTCTGGTTTAAAGAGGCGGCGATGAGCACTAGTATTAAAGATATGTCGTCTATATTTAGGTACATGTTAAAGAGCTTTCCTAGGTCATATTAACAGACAAAATTAAAAGTCATTGATATGTTAGGACAATACTGTATGTCAGTTTTCGTTGAATCGTGTTTATACATGTACCTGACATTTTTAAATGCAGTAAGTTATATTCCGCTCTATCAAAATAACGCCCGGTTTCCTCCCACCACAATGCTGGCCGCCGTCGTATAAGTGAAATACTCTTGAGTACGTCGTAAAACAGTAATCATGCAAATAAATAAATAAATACGAACTATTCATTTATCCCTACATGTACATTATTACATCTGTACTATCAGTTTTCCTTGATTTTTGTTTATACCTCTTTTGAAATGCACTAGGCTACATCCCGCTCTCTTAAAATAGCGAACTTTTCTTTTGTCCAAAAGATAAATTATTGAGTGACGGGCTGCGATCATTCAGTCCTGGTTTATTCCTAAGGATCCTTTTCAGTGTAGTCTATCTCTGAGGAGCAGATATTCCATAGAAATAACTATTAGATCCATCACAAAACATTCCCCTGGCTAGGCTTTCATAGAAGGGTGCTACACCCTGCCCTTAAACTATGCACCCTGCCCTTAAAATATTCACCATACCCTTAAAACATGGACCCTGGCTCTCTGGTCGTACATGGGAAGGTCTGAAAGCATCCTTTGAATGGTTGTGGGTTTCCTCTGGCTCTTTCCGGTTTCCTCCCAACATAATTCTGGTCACCGTCGTAGAAGTGAGATTTTCTTGAGTATGGCGTGAAACACCAATCAAATAATATTACACTGACAATCCGGTCAACGTCCAAATCAGACGCTTAAATGTGGCTGTAGAAGACCATGCAATGTTTAGTGGTGTCCTTTATTTAGATGTCACCAGACAATCAAGTACAACTGTCAGGTATAAAAGAAATCCATGAACGTGATCTGTCTGTACGTATTTACTTCACTGATATCGAGGCAGGTTAATTAGTCAGGCCTGTTTGTCACCTGGTCTGTTTAGTGTGAGGTCAATATTAAAGTTAATCAGGCGTTAGTTCACCGATTAATCCGACAACAACCAGCGCTGATGTGTAATCAGATATTAAAACAGTAATCAAAATTGATTTATTATAATTATTTACTTATTTGACTTACATATATTTGTTGGGTTTGTAGAAGATTAAAGCCTGAGGTAAACAAATGCTCTTCTCCGTTTACATCCATAGCTGACAACATTTTGGTGAATCTGTTGGATTCGAACTCGTGACATCTTTGAAGTAATTTTTTATTCACTCGGTTGGTGTTTCACGCCGTACTCATGAATATTTACATTATAATAACATCGGTCAGATTTAGCCGTGGAGCCCACGGAGTAAACCAGCGCTGTTCGCCAGGTAGCTATAAAACGTCCTGACGTAAAGCCGCAGTCAAAAAGGACTCGGACACGCAACTACATTGGCTAATGCTTTATATGGTGCAGCTGACCAGCGCTTTAGAATATACGTGAGCCAGCGACGCCCCCCCCCCCTCTCCCCCTTACGCAAGCCCACAAATTGCGCTTGTAGCACGCAATACATGTACAACTGTTTTAGAATCTTAAAACACGTAGATGTGTCGTAACCTTCTGATCAGTGAAGCGTGCGGACACGCCAGCACAGGTAATTAATACCTGTCTAATAAGAAAACAGCCTATACAATTTACATGTACTTGTCAGTCTTATAACAGGGCCCTTGGGGGATTTAATGGGCAGTCACGTGACTTGAATCATGACTGCCAAGAAAAGCGATCATCAAACATCAGGTCACATGATCACGTGGTGGGCGCATCGTTGATCATAAGATTCGGAGGAACGGTTCTTCTGTGCGTAGTAGTTTTTGTCACACATTTATAATTGTCTTTTCCTATTATTGTACAAGACCTATAGCCTGGAAAGACACAGGGTTGTCATCTGACCACCAGTGTCATGTGTTCTTGGAGGGGAGGGCCAGCCTTGGGGTAGAGGAACATGAGTACACTGTCTGTCAGATTGTCCACGACACCAGCATGGCCACTGACACCTTCCTTATCGGGATACTCTGCATCGCTGGGATCAGCCTTACCCCTGTGTCCGCTCAGTTCCCGGCTCTCTGCGTCCAGAACGCTACCCTGCCTAACGCCACGTGCTGCCCTACCCCACCCGGTAAGTCCCCTGTCGTCTCTATTGCCCAAGCTAACACTCTTACTCCGGTATATTTATTTATTTGATTGGTGTTTTAGGGTATAGGCGTGGAGTTTAAAATTTAAACTGGATGTCATGTCTATAATATTAACTGGGTTCCCTTCATTCCTAGGAAAAAGAAGACCGGGCCCAGTTTCGCAAAGAGGCGCACGACATTTTTTGTTATCGTACATTACGGTATTTTGTATGTCATTATTACCAAACCTTTGTCCTATATGTGCAAGTATAGTACATGTACGACATCTTTGTGAAACTGTTCTCTGATTCCCTTTTAAAGTTACCTAACTTAATTTACTGTGTATATATTCTTTCTTTCGTAATCCTTTAAGGACTGGTGGTATATGATTTTTGGGGAAATTGTTTTGTAATTATCGACTTAACGGGAGCAGAACTTTTTGGTCTACGAGTGGTGTATGAATGTTGGACTTGACGGTTCACAGATGCTGGAAATATGACGTAACTACTCGTAGTTGTGTTTGGGAGTAGGAGATAACATAGTGAAATGGTTAAGGTTTGGGGCAGTTGTGATAGAATATTGCCGATTGGTTGTAAGTTTTTGAAACTTGGCTGTATTGGCGGCTGGGTGGAGGGAGGGGGTGGGGTGGTTAGCGTGCGAGCCGAGCGCATTTACCCTGACTCCTCTCACCAGGGTGGTCGCTGTAGGTTACACGAGCGCATTGCTTTGCCTGACTATATTTATGTACTAAATGTGTGAGCTTCAACCTCAAGATGTACATCCCCTACCATCCCCTAACAGTATGCAGCTTGTACTTGTCTCTACAACATGTCCACATATCAACCTAACATGGAAGTGAAGTCATAGCATTTTATTACCTTGGTAGCTTCCAGGTGGATCAGAAGTAACACTGGCAAAAAATTTTCAGTTCTATCCAAAACAGACAAAATTCTGACATATTTTAATTAGGTGCAACCTAATAGTGCAGAAATATATAGTACATCAACAACCTAAAATGTATGTATGACAGTATTACCAAAACAGTGCTCCTTCACTCTTCAATTCGGAGGCAAATCTTGGACTCAATTGCCTGAATTGCGCATGTGTAACCTGTAAGTACAAGTCCAGCTCATGCTGGCAGAAACCTTTGGATGGTCATGGGTTTCTGCTGGACTCTGTCCAGTTTGCTCTAACTATAATGCTGGCCGCGTCGTATATTTAAATGAAATATTCTTGAGTACGGTCTAAAGAAATAAATTAATAAAATGTTGGTGGTAGCTTTATAGAATACGAGAAGACATTAATGGCTGTGGTTTGGAGCATGGATATTTTCTCTGGAGACTTTATATAGGCCCTGTTTTTGGTTGCTCTTAGTGAGTATGAGAGGGCGTGTGGTGTCAAACGTTGGTTGGTTTAGGAATGTTGAATATAATTCCTTCTTTGAAATGACATAATGCCCCGATGGCAAACATTTTTGGCAAATAAACAACGTGAGAACTTAATTTGCGTGTAATTAAAATAAACTGTAAAACAAGGCATTATTAGAGTATATGCCTCTCCGGCCGTACGTGGGAAGGTCTGTCAGCAACCTGCGGATGGTTGTGGGTTTCCCCCGGGCTCTGCCCGGTTTCCTCCCACCACAATGCTGGCCGCCGTCGTATAAGTGAAATATTCTTGAGTACGGCGTAAAACACCAATCAAATAAACAAATAAATGGAGTATACATTATCAACCGTATGCTCAGGACTTATAGCTAGACTCAAAAGCATTTACGGCTTTGACATCCGTTGGGAAAACTCTAATAAAGTAGGAAATAACCCTAAAAGACTTGCTCGTAATATAACTCCTATGTATATAATGAATTAAACGGCCGATTCTAATTCCAATGTCCACAAAACGAACTTTCATTATTTGCTACACATATCTTTCCATGTTTGTGTGGAAAGTCTTCATGGAGCTAGTTATGAATGAGGAGTTTGTGAATTCATCCTGGTTCACTGTTGGTGGGACCCCGATGAGAATAAGCGATCCACGACGACCGTGTGGCGTTGGAGACGTCTTGTAACTTGCCAAATCCCGGTGGTTTAATCCCGGTGATCCTTGTTTATCTTTACAACAGCTGTATTATACCACGAGAACTTAAGTTGCATTTAGTCTTTAAGTTGCATGGTTCGGCTGCGACTTTAAATCACCGGATACCTGGAGTAAGATATCCCACTTTTCTCCAAGTGTAATTCTTATGGCGTTGTCATATAAATGGAAAGGTATTGAGGATAAACAAAGACAGAAAGAAATCTTGTGACAAAAGGGAATGAAATATGGACGGCAATGGCAACGGTACAAGCTCATATGGTATGTACGTATATTGTTCCACTGATATTGTTCCCGTCTCCAGTCTTTCAAGCCATATTATTTATTTATTTATTTATTTATTCATTTATTTATTTATTTATTGCAATGGCATTTAAAGTGAAAATAATAAATGTGCGGTTAAATTTATTTTTGGAAATCTCGTCCATATTCAGGTGCGTGACAAATCTCGGAACTTAAAGCCGAAGAAGCATCTGGGAATTGATCAATGCCCATTACTGTCAACTGTTTGCGTTATCTCTAACATCCCCACACCCTCGCCTTTGCCGACTGGTCGAATCAAACAAACATGAAAATGGGTAAATCAGTATGTGTCACACGAGTCTATCCAACTGATAAATCTGTTGGTCATTAATTAATCATCTTTTTTGTCGTTAATCAGTAAATTAATAACTCCCCCTCTGCATTCTTGCCGTTTAAACCGTCCATGTCATTCTCCACGCACCGACATTGTCCGGTCGTCACATTGTAGGAACTCTCCATAACCGCTTCTGAGGGACTCTTAATTACAGGTTGCACTATTCAAATACGTGCATGTTTGGTTGATTAGCCGTGTATCAGATCACGTGACCATTACCGGTGTGCCGTACAAGATCGTTAATTGCTTGTATACATGCCAGTTATGCAAAAGCACACACAAGCTTTATATCAGGCAAAGTTTCTCTAGCATCTGATGGATTTGAATTCAGAGTAGCAGACTCAGTATTTAATTCAGTATTCACCCCGCACTGAATGCTGCACAACTCACAGTATTCCCCAAATCCTAAAAATTTAAACGATATTATTTGACGATAAGTTTTTGTTCATAAAAGACGAATATATATATATATTTTTGCTTTTGATAAATTCTGTCTTAAAACATCATGCCTCCTTATTAAGTTATAACACATTAATAAATGTTTATTATATGGGGTGAAAACAGAATGTTTAATAAATTGCAATCAACTCATCACCGACTTTTTTTTCATTTTTTTTCTAATTTTTTTTCTGTGCTAGATGATGTCTAACCTGTGGTGCTAGGTGATGTCTAACCTGTGGTGCTAGGTGATGTCTAACCTGTTATGATAGATGATGTCTAACCTGTGGTGCCAGGTGATGTCTAACCTGTGGTGCCAGGTGATGTCTAACCTGTTGTGCTAGGTGATGTCTAACTTGTTGTGCTAGGTGATCTCTAACCTGTTGTGCTAGGTGATGTCTAACCTGTTGTGCTAGGTGATGTCTAACCTGGGGTGCTAGGTGATGTCTAACCTGTTGTGATAGGTGATGTCTAACCTGTGGTGCTAGGTGATGTCTAACCTGTGGTGCTAGGTGATGTCTACCATGTGGTGCTAGGTGATGTCTAATTTGTGGTGCTAGGTGATGTCTAACCTGTGGTGCTAGGTGATGTCTAACCTGTTGTGCTAGGTGATGTCTAACCTGTGGTGCTAGGTGATGTCTAACCTGTTGTGCTAGGTGATGTCTAACCTGGGGTGCTAGGTGAGGTCTAACCTA